>NC_090839.1:35211775-35512400 GCF_028021215.1 Eschrichtius robustus
CGTCCTCAAATACTGTATTCTAACACATATATATGGAATCTAAAAAAAAAAAAAAAAAAGTTCTGAAGAACCTAGGGGCAGGACAGGAATAAAGAAGCAGACGTAGAGAATGGACTTGAGGACACGGGGAAGGGGAAGGGTAAGCTGGGATGAAGTGAGAGAATGGCATGGACATATATACACTACCAAATGTAAAATAGATAGCTAGTGGGAAGCAGCCACATAGCACAGGGAGATCAGCCCGGTGCTTTGTGACCACCTAGAGGGGTAGGATAGGGAGGGTGGGAGGGAGAGGCAAGGGGGGGGGGATATGGGGATATATGTATACGTATAGCTGATTCACTTTGTTATACAGCAGAAACTAACACAACATTGTAAAGTAATTATACTCCAATAAAGATGTTAAAAAAAAAAACAACAAAACTCAGTTTAAGTTCTGTTTCCTTCATGGCCCCAGGCAGGGCCAGTTACTCTCTCCTCCTGGCTCCCTTGGTCCACTGCTCACGTCTCATTGTTGTGTTGGGCATTTCTTGGTTTCATTTTGGGAGGATCTCAAAGGGCAAAATCATATCTTAGTCCTATCTTTGAATGACTTCCAATGTCTGTCATGTATGCTCAGAAATAGAGCCATGGCTTAGAACAGACAAACACTCAAAAATGGAATCAATTACTTCTAATTCCGGGCTCCATCGCTCAACAGAGAAATGAAAAATTTGAAGTACATTTTAAGGAGAGGTTATGACTAAAGACCTTGGAGCGGGGGTGGGGCAGGCAAAGACAGAGATCAAGAAAAGACAGAGTCAAGAAAAAGGAAGTTATTTCCAAAGAAAAACATGGAGATTAGTGAAATGTTAAAAATAGAGCCAGTCGGCGCAGAGGGCCGAATCCGTAAGGCCCGTTGAACGTTTGCGTTGGAGGCGGCTTCTTCCGTCTGGGCCGAGGAACAGCTTCGTCAGTTGAAGGACACCTGCAGCGAGGTCTGTGCGTTTCGGAAGATTGAAATCATGGCAGGTCCAGAAACTGATGCCCAGTACCAATTCACTGGTATCAAAATATATTTCAACTCTTACACTCTCACAGGGAGAATGAATTGTGTACTGGCCACATACGGAAGTATTGCTTTGATAGTTATATACTTTAAGTTAAGGTCTAAAAAAACTCCAGCTGTGAAAGCAACATAAACGGATTCTCAACTGTACCTCATCTGTTAAGTTCCCATGCTTGAAGAAGCTAATGCCAGCTCATCATGTGATACTCAATTTGTACAATAAATTATGATCCTGGAAAAAAAAATATATGAACTTGCAACAATAGGAATGTCTAACCTTTTAGACTTCATCTGTAAAATGGGGATAAAATAGTTCTTATAAAAATTTAAGGTTGATTGAAAAGTAAATGAAATAAAATACGCATAGTGCTTGGACCAATGCCTGGAGCATAGTAAATGTTCAATAAATGCTAACTATAATAATGAAAACTCCAAAAATATTTGCCATTTATTGACTGACCACGTTGTGCCAGGAACTGGTCTCAGAGATAATATGGATGCCAAACAATGGTTGTTTGTTTACTAGAGTAATTCTACATGATGCAAGAAAAGAAAGGTAGCCTTTCCGGAAACATTAAAAAGGTTGTGGCACTTCAAGGAGCCCTCTCCTGTCATTTTTCAGCAGCACTTTCAGTGTCTAGAATCTTTTCCAGTGCAGGAGGGAAGGGCAGGTGAGTGTGAGATTGGCACTTTTTGCAACGTGGTGAACAGGTGGAAAAACCTGGTACTTGCTTGTCTGTCACTTAGAACAGAAAAATACACGTCTGAAATCTCCGGGTCTAAGATTTCTAGTTCTTGGGAATTTGAAGCTTGTTTTATGTAGCAATTCCTTTCTATCCCCAGTTATACTTTTTTCTTTCTTTTTTTTGGCCGTGCTGTGCAGCTTGTGGGATCTTAGTTCCCTGACCAGGGACTGAACCCGCACCCTCGGCAGTGAAAGCACAGAGTCCTAACCACTGGGCCACCAGAAACTTCTATCCAGTTATAGAACAAAAAATAAGGCTGCTATATTAAAGCTAGTCTTCCTATGAGAGTTATTCTGAATAGAGAAATGGCACAGATCTCACCCACCTGATGAAGGACCCAGTGGATGTGTCACCCAGCCCCTCATGCATACTCAGCAACACACTCAAGGTTTCTTGGAGAATCCATTGTCAACTGAAAATGCTATGTCTGAAAACTTACATGGCCTGTTCAAGGGCAGATGGCCCAGACAGACCTCTTTGCCAGCTGCCAGCTAATTAATTTGCCTCCAAAATGCAAAATAAGGCCTACTGTTCTTATTGTTTTTTCCTCTTCTCTCTCACCACTGTTTTTTTTTTTTTTTTTTAATAAATCCTGCTTTTACCTTTGTTCACTGACAACAGTCCAATGGCCATCTCCTTTACATACAAGTGAGTTGTTTGGCATGCAGATAATTAACTATGTGTCTCTGAGTCATTCTTTGACATATGACATTATGGAGATTTACTGTCATCTTATATTCAGTCCCTTACAATATTAGAAAATGTTCTGTTTTGATATTTTTCAATGTAAATGCTACTTTTGGAGCCTGATTTTATAATACAGAAATGAGGGCAGATGCCTTGTTGAAATAGGATGTGTCATTATATAAGTGGCTCTTGGGCACTGATTGATCTGGATGCCACAGATTTTGAAAATACCTGGAGATGTGTTGGTTGAAGATACAATTAAGTATTTTAACCAGAATTTTCCAGTTAATGTCAATATAGAAGTGAAAGAAGCTTAATTATTTTCTGAGATTTCTAGGGCAGTGATTCTCAACCAGGGGACGGTTTTGCTCTCCAAGGGACACTTGGCACTGTCTAGAGACATTTTTCGTTGTCACAACTGGGGCAGTGTTGGGGGAGGGAGCAGAATGCTACAGGTGTTTGGTGGGTAGGATGCTGCTATACATCCTACAGTGCACAGCTCCTCATAACTACAACTTATCTGGCCCTCAATGTCAATAGGGCCAAAGTTGAAAACCCTGCTCTAGGGCTATGAGTCCCATTGACCATCACCCTAGATAGCAGTCATTGGGTTAAAAGTTCCTTTTTTCTCCCTCCCCTATCTCTACCTTTGCTGTTTTGTAGTCTAAGCCAATGTCAAACACAAGGCCTGGCATATACTGGACACTCAAACATTTCTCCTTGTGTTCTGTGACTTTGGTGAACATTTGCTAGATGAGTAAAGGGTCTAACGTTACCAGCTAATTGCAGTTTTGTGCTCCTCAAACATTGTGAGCTTTCTGTTTTCTTGCCTTAGACAGCTTTCGTCTGTGTTCACTGGGACTCAGACTTGCAGTTACCCAAGAGATACATTCTGCAGGGTTTTGGAAAGATAGTAATGAAGCTATGGGTAGTAGGGTGGTAAGTAACTAACATTTCTTTTTTGTTTGATTTGTTTTGTTTTTAAACTTTTTATTTTATTTTGGAGTATAGTTGATTAACAATGTTGTGTTAGTTTCAGGTGTGCAGCAAAGTGATTCAGTTATACATATACATGTATCTATTCTTTTTCAAATTCTTTTCCCATTTAGGTTGTTACATAATTTTGAGTGGATTTCCCTGTGCTATACAGCAGGTCCTTGTTGGTTATCTATTTTATATATAGTAGTGTGTGTACGTTAATCCCAACCTTCTAATTTATCTCTTCCCCCCTTTCCTTTTGGGCAACCATAAGTTTGTTTTCTGCCTGTGAGTCTATTTCTAAGAGTTAACTTTTACTTTTTGATTTTTAAAAAGAAAAAAAAAATTTTTTATTAGAGTATAGTTGCTTTACAATGTTGTGTTAGTTTCTACTGTACAGCAAAGTGAATCAGCTATACGTGTAAACATATCCCCTATTTTTTGGATTTCCTTCCCATTTAGGTCACCACAGAGCATTGAGTAGAGTTCCCTGTGCTATACAGTAGGCTCTCATTAATTATCTATTTTATACATATTATCAACAGTGTATATATATATCAGTCCCAATCTCCCAATTCATCCCACCCTCCCTTCCCCCTTGGTATCCATACTTTTGTTCTCTAAGTCTGTGTCTCTATTTCTGCTCTGTAAATTGGGAGATTAGGTTTGACGTAAATACACTACCATGTGTAAAATAGATAGCTAGTGGGAACCTGCTGTATAGCACTGGGAGCTCAGCTTGGTGCTCTGTGATGACCTAGATGGGTGGGATGGGGGGGGGGAGGTCCAAGAGGGAGGGGATATATGTCTACATATAGCTGATTCACTTCACTGTACAGCAGAAACTAACACAACATTGAAAGCAATTATAGTCCAATAAAAAAATAAGATTGTCTATACCAATTTCTTCAGATTCCATATATATGCATTAATATAGATATTTGTTTTTCTCCTTCTGACTTACTTCACTCTGTATGACAGTCTCTAGGTCCATACATGTTTCTACAAATGACCCAATTTCATTCCTTTTTATGGCTGAGTAATATTCCATTGTATATATGTACCACATCTTCTTCATCCATTCCTCTGTTGATGGACATTTAGGTTGTTTCCATGTCCTGGCTATTGTAAATAGTGCTGCAATGAACATTTGGGTGCATGTGTCTTTTTTTTTCCACATCTTTATTGGAGTATAATTGCTTTACAATGCTGTGTTAGTTTCTGCTGTACAGCAAAGTGAATCAGCTATATGTGTACATATATCCCCATATCCCCTCCCTCTCGAGCCTCCCTCCTACCCTCCGTATCCCACCCCTCTAGATTGTCACAAAGTATCGAGCTGATCTCCCTGTGCTATGCAGCAGCTTCCCATTAGCCACCCATTTTACATTTGGTAGTGTATATATGTCAGGACTACTCTCTCACTTTGTCCCAGCTTCCCCTTTCCCCACTGCGTCCTGAGGTCTGTTCTCTATGTCTGTGCCTTATTCTTGTCCTGCCACTAGGTTCATCAGGACTGTTTTTTTAGATTCCATATATGTTCGTTAGCATACAGTATTTGTTTTTCTCTTTCTGACTTACTTCACTCTGTATGACAGACTCTAGGTCCATCCACCTCACTACAAATAACTCAATTTCATTCCTTTTTATGGCTGGGTAATATTCCATTGTATATATGTGCCACATCTTTATCCATTCATCTGTTGGTGGACATTTAGGTTGTTTCCATGTTCTGGTTATTGTAAATAGTGCTGCAATGAACATTGTGGTACATGTATCTTTTTGAATTGTGGTTTTCTCAGGGTATATGTCCAGTAGTGGCATTGCTGGGTCATATGGTAGTTCTATTTTTAGTTTTTTAAGGAACCTCTAATTTACATTCCCATCAGCAGTGCAAGAAGGGTCCCTTTTCTCTATACTCTCTCCAGCACTTATTGTTTGTAGACTTTTTGATGATGGCCATTCTGACCAGTGTGAGGTGATATCTCATTGTAATTTTGATTTGCATTTCTGTAACAATTAGTGATGTTGAGCAACTTTTCATGTGTTTGTTGGCCATCTGTATGTCTTCTTTGGAGAAATGTCTATTTAGATCTTTCACCCTTATTTTGATTGGGTTGTTTCTTTGATATTGAGCTGCATGAGCTGTTTGTATATTTTGGAGATTAATCCCTTGTCAGTTGCTTTGTTTGCAAATATTTTCTCCCATTCTGAGGGTTGTCTTTTTGTCTTGTTTATGGCTTCCTTTGTTGTGCAAAAGCTTTTAAATTTCATTAGGTCCCATTTGTTTATTTTTGTTTTTATTCTCATTACTCTAGGAGGTGGGTTAAAAAAAGATCTTGCTGCGATTTATGTTAAAGAGTGTTCTGCCTATGTTTTCCTCTAAGAGTTTTATACTGTCTGGCCTTACATTTAGGTCTTTAATCCATTTTGAGTTTATTTTTGTATATGGTATTAGGGAGTGTTCTAATTTAATTATTTTACATGTAGCTGTCCAGTTTCCCCAGGACCACTTATTGAAGACTCTGTCTTTGCTCCATTGTATATTCTGGCCTCCTTAGTCACAGATTAGGAGACCATAGTTGTGTGGGTTTATCTCTGGATTTCCTATCCTGTTCCATTGATCTATATTTCTGTTTTTGTGTCAATACCATACTGTCTTGATTACTGTAACCTTGTAGTATAGTCTGAAGTCAGGGAGACTGGTTCCTCCAGCTCCGTTTTTTTTTTTTTTTTTTTTTTCCTCAAGATTGCCTTTGCTATTTGAGGTCTTTTGTGTTTCCATGCAAATTGTAAAAATTTTTGTTCTAGCTCTGTGAAAAATGCCATTTGTAATTTTGATAGGGATTACATTGAATCTGAAGTATGAATCTTTGGGTAGTATAATTATATTCACAACATTGATTCTTCCAGTCCAAGAACATGGTATATCTCTCCATCTGTTTGTGTCGTCTTTGATTTCTTTCATCATGTCTTATAGTTTTCTGCATATAGGTCTTTTTCCTCCTTAGGTAGGTTTATTCCTAGGTATTTTCTTCTTTTTGTTGCCATGGTAAATAGGAGTGTTTCCCTAATTTCTCTTTCTGATCTTTTGTTGTTAGTGTATAGGAACACGAGATTTCTGTGTATTAATTTTGTATCCTGCAATTTTACTAAATTCACTGATTAGCTCTAGTAGTTTTCTGGTGGCATATTTAGGATTTTCTATGTATAGTATCATGTCATCTGCAAACAGTGACAGTTTTACCTCTTCTTTGCCAGTTTGGATTCCTTTTATTTCTTTTTCTTCTCTGATTTCTGTGGCTAGGACTTCCAAAACTATGTTGAATAAGAGTGGCGAGAGTGGGCACCCTTGTCATTTTCCGGATTTTAGAGGAAATGCTTTCAGTTTTTCATCACTGAGAATGTTTGCTGTGGGTTTGTCACATATGGCCTTTATTATGTTGAGGTAGGTTCCCTCTATGCCCATTTTCTGGAGAGTTTTTTTCTTTTTTTATCATAACTCAGTGTTGAATGTTGTCAAAAGCTTTTTCTGCATCTATTGAGATGATCATATGGTTTTTATTCTTCAATTTGTTAATAGGGTGTATCACATTGATTGATTTGTGTATATTGAAGAATCCTTGTATCCCTGCGCTAAATCCCACTTGATTATGGTGTATGATCCTTTTAATGTGTTCTTGGATTTGGTTTGTAATATTTATTTTCAACATCTTTATTGGAGTATAATTGCTTTACAATGTTGTGTTAGTTTCTGCTGTATAACAAAGTGAATCAGCCACACACATACATATATCACCATATCTCCTCCTTCTTGCTTCTCCCTCCCTCCCACCCTCCCTATCCCACCCCTCTAGGTGGTCACAAAGCACTGAGCTGATCTCCCTGTGCTATGTGGCTGCTTCCCACTAGCTGTCTATTTTACATTTGGTAGTGTATATATGTCCATGCCACTCTCTCACTTCCTTCCAGTTTACCCTTCCCCCTCCCCGTGTCCTCTAGTCCATTCTCTACATCTGTGTCTTTATTCCTGTCCTGCCCCTAGGTTCTTCAGAACCTTTTTTTTTTTTTTTTTTTAGATTCCATATATATGTGTTAGGTTTGCTAGTATTTTAATGATGATTTTTGCATCTATGTTCATCAGTGATAGTGGCCTGTAATTTTCTTTTTTTGTGATATCTTTATCTGGTTTTGGTATCAGGGTCATGGTGGCCTTGAAAAATGAGTTTGGGAGTGTTCCTCCCTCTGCAATTTTTTTCGAAGAGTTTGAGAATGATAGGTGTTAACTCTTCTCTAAATGTTTGATAGAATTTCCCTGTGAAGCCATCTGCCCCTGGACTTTTGTTTGTTGGAAGATTTTAAATCATAGTTTCAGTTTCATTACTTGTGATTGGTCTGTCCATATTTTCTATTTCTTCCTGGTTCAGTATTTGAAGGTTGTACCTTTCTAAGCATTTGTCCATTTCCTCCAGGTTGTCCATTTTATTGGCATATAATTGCTTATAGTAGTCTCTTATAATCCTTTGTATTTCTGTGGTCAGTTGTAATTTCTCCTTTTTCATTTCTAATTTCATTGAATTGAATCCTCTCCCTTTTTTTCTTGATGAGTCTGGCTAAAGGTTTATTAATTTTGCTTATCTTCTCAAAGAACCAACTTTTAGTTTTATTGATCTTTGCTATTTTCTTCATTTCTATTTCATTTATTTCTGCTCTGATCTTTATGATTTCTTTCCTTCTACCTACTTTGGGTTTTCTTTGTTCTTCTTTTTCTAGTTGCTTTAGGCATAAGGTTAGATTGTTTATTTGAGATTTTTCTTATTTTTTGAGGTGAGATTGAATTGCTATAAACTTCCTTCTTAGAACTGCTTTTGCTGCATCCCATAGGTTTTAGGTCGTTGTGTTTTTATTGTCATTTGTTTCTAGGTATTTTTTGATTTCCTCTTTGATTTCTTCAGTGATCTCTTGGTTATTTAGCAGTGCGCTGTTTAGCCTCCATGTGTTTGTGTTTTTTCCAGTTTTTTCCCCTGTAATTGATTTCTAATCTCATAGCATTGTGGTTGGAAAAAATGCTTGATATGATTTCAATTCCCTTAAATTTACTGAGGCTTGATTTGTGAACCAAGGTAGATCTATAGTAGAGAATGTTCTGCGTGCAGTTGAGAAGAAAGTGTATTCTGCTGCTTTCAGATGGAATGCTCTATAAATATCAATTAAGCCTGTCAGGTCTAATGTGTCATTTAAGGCTTATGTTTCCTTATTAATTTTTTGTCTGGATGATCTATCCATTGGTGTAAGTGGGCTGTTAAAGTCCCCCACAATTATTGTGTTCCTCTCAATTTCCCCTTTTATGGCTGTTAGCATTTGCCTTATGTATTGAGGTGCTCCTGTGTTGGGTGCATAAATATTTACAATTATTATATCTTCTTCCTGGAATGATCCCTTGATCATTATGTAGTGTCCTTCCTTGTCTCTTGTAACAGTCTTTATTTTAAGGTCTATTTTGTCTGATATGAGTATTGCTACTCCAGCTTTCTTTTGATTTCCATTTGCATGGCGTATGTTTTTCCATCCCCTCACTTTCAGTCTGCATGTGTCCCGAGGTGTCAAGTGGGTCTCTTTTAGACAACATATATACGGGTCTTGATTTTGTATCTATTCAGCCAGTCTGTGTCTTTTGGTTGGAGCATCTAATCCATTTACATTTAAGGTAATTATCAATATATTTGTTCCTATTCCCATTTTCTTAATTGTTTTGGGTTTGTTTTTGTAGGTCTTTTCCTTCTCTTGTGTTTCCTGCCTAGAGAAGTTCCTTTAGCATTTGTTGCAAAGCTGGTCTGGTGGTTCTGAATTCTCTTAGCTTTTGCTTTTCTGTAAAGCATTTGATTTCTCTGTTGAATCAGAATGACATCCTTGCTGGGTAGAGTAATCTTGGTTGTAGTTTTTTCCTTTCATCTCTTTATATATATTTTGCCACTCCCTTCTGGCCTGCAGAGTTTCTGCTGAAAGATCAGCTGATAACCTTATGGGGATTCCCTTGTATGTTATTTGTTGCTTTTCCCTTGCTGCTTTTAACATTTTTTCTTTATATTTACTTTTTGTTAGTTTGATTAATATGTGTCTTGGCGTGTTTCTCCTTGGGTTTATCCTGTATGGGACTGTCTGTGCTTCCTGGCATTGACTATTTCCTTTTCCATGTTAGGGAAGTTTTTGACTCTAATCTCTTCAAATATTTTATCAGGCCCTTTCTCTTCTTCTTCTTGGACCCCTACAATTCAAATGTTTGTGCGTTTAATTTTGTCCCAGAGGTCTCTGAGACTGTCCTCAGTTCTTCACTTTTCTTTATTCTTATTTATCACTTTTCTTTATTCTTCCTTCACTTTTCTTTATTCTGCTCCACAGCAGTTATTTCCACCATTCTATCTTCCAGCTCACTTATCTGTTCTTCTGCTTCAGTTATTCTGCTATTGATTCATCCTAGTGTATTTTTAATTTCGTTTATTATGCTGTTCGTCACTGTTTGTTCTTTAGTTCTTCTAGGTCCTTGTTAAACGTTTTTTGTATTTTCTCCATTCTAATTCCAAGATTTTGGATCATCTTTACTATCATTACTCTTATTTCTTTTTCAGGTATATTTCCTATTTACTCTTCATTTATTTGGTCTTGTGGGTTTTTACATTGCTCTTTCATCTGCAACATATTTCTCTTTCTTCTCATTTTATCTAACTTACTGTGTTTGAGGTCTCCTTTCTACAGGCTTCAGGGTTGTAGTTCCTCCTGCTTCTGTTGTCTGCCCCCAGTGGGTGAGGTTGGTCCAGGTTCTTGTGTAGGCTTCCTGGTGAGAGGGACTAGTGCCTGTTTTCTGGTTGGTGGAGCTGGATCTTTTCCCTCTAATTGACAGGGCTTCATCAGATGGTGTGTTTTGGGGTGTCTGTGGGCTTATATGACATTAGGCAGCCTTTCTGCTGATGGCTGGGTTTGTGTTCCTGTCTTGCTTGTTGTTTGGTGTGGGGCCTTCAGCACTGGAGCCTGCAGGCTGTTGGGTGGAGCCAGGTCTTGGAGTTGAGATGGAGACCTCTGGGAGAGCTCTCACTGATTAATATTCCCAGGGCCAGGAATTCTCTGGCATTCCAGTGTCCTTGACTCAATGCTCCCACCACAGAGACTCAGGCCTGACCTCTGGCCTGGGAACCAAGACCCTGCAAGCCACACGGCTCACCAAAAAAAGGGGGGGGGGGGGAAGAAAAGAAAAAGAAAGAAAAAAAAAGGCAGAACGAAAACAATTGAAAACAAACCAAGAAACAAAACCGAAGCCAAATAGCAAAGATAAAAACAGGCAAACAGCAATAATAACAATGAAAAACAAATGAACAGACAAACAAAACCCCAGACCAATGAATGGTAAAAGCAAAACCAAACAAAAACCAAACAAACAAAAAAATACAAACACACACACATACAAAATAAGAAACAAAAACAAAAACAGAGAAAACAAAAAACAAGAGAACAACCAAACAGAAGAATCCCCAAATGAAATCAAACAATTAAAAGCAAAACTAAAAAAAACAAAAAAATAAAAAACAAAAAAAAACCAGAGTGCAAACTGAAGGAAAAAGCAAAGCAAATGATACAAACACACAAAAACGAAGAAAAAAAATTTAAAAATATAAGAACAAATACAACAAAGGAAAAAAAAGAAGAAAACAAAATAGAACAAAGGAAAAAAAAAAGGAAAAAACACAGAACAACAAAAAAGTAACATGGAAATAGAAATATAAAACAATAAAAAATACATAAAAAATTTAAAAAAACTAAAAAAACCCAAATAATAATTAAAAAACAACAGAAAAAACAGGACATAAAAAAATAGTAATAATTATATTTTCCTGGGGTCTCAGCTGTCAGTGTCCTTGTCCCCACCATGACTCACAGCCAACTGCCACCTTCCCAACCTCTAGGTAGGTTTCTGGTCCCTCTATGGGCACTGTGGGGGCAACTCACAATCTCACCTGGCCCAACTTCCACGTGTACTAGTCCCTGAAGTCCACAGCTTGTAGAGCTGGACTGGTTTCAGTTTGGGAACACTCGTTGTCCATTCAGATATTCCATAGATGCAGGGTTTACCAAGCCAATCAGGGGGATTAAATCTGTGGTTTGTGCAGCTGCACGGAAAGATTTTTTTTCCTCTTCCTTAGTCACCCCGCCCCTGTGGCTCAGCTGTGGTTTTAGCCCCACCTCTGTGTGTGGGCCACCCATAGGAGTCTGCTCCCGAGGCTACCCTGAAGCACTTGGGTCTGCCCCGGTGAGGACAGGGCATGGAGGTGGCACAACTGCCTGGGTCATGGGGCCCCCGGTGGTGACAGGTGTGCAGGAAAACCGGCAGCCATTGCTGCGAGAGATACGGCCCTAGTGGGAGCCTTTCTTAGCCACTGGCAGCAGGCAGGAGAAGGCCAGCCCTGGTGGGGGTTTTTCCTAGTGCCTGGTGGCAGGCACAAGAAGGTCACCCTGGTGGGGGCTTTTCTTAGTGCCTGGAGGTAGGTTCGAGAAGGCCAACCCTGGTGAGGGCTTTGCCTAGTGCCTGGCAGGGCAGGGGGCTGACACATGGGGAGAGAGAGGCTGCAGTGGTGGCTCCACCCCCTGAGTGTCACTCAACAGTGGTGCTTATGCTTCCTCCATAAGCATTCCAGGTTGCAAATTTCCTCCCTCCTGTCCCCTCAGGCTGTCTCCTCACTGCCAACAGCAGTCCTCTCCCTTGGTTTGCTCTCCAATACCCACGTTCCAGCTCTCAGCCCCTGTGTGCACCAATGGACACACATCCCAGTCTGGGGCACGCTGGAATGTGGCATGGACAGTCTGTGTAGGTCTCTCTCTGTCTTGTCTGGCACAGACTGGCCGTTTCACCCTCCTCTGACAGTGTCAGATGCTCCCCTTCTCTCCCAACTGATTTCCCCGTCAGTGAGAACCTCTCCTTTGCTTCAGCTCCCCCTGCCCCAGGGGTGAGATCCCATCCCACTTCCTCTCCTCTTCTTCTTCCCTTCTTTCTTTTGCCTCACCCCTTTATGTGGGGATCTTTTTTGTCCTTTCTGGTGTCCAAGGTCTTCTGCTAGTGTTCAGCTGGTGTTCTGTGAGAATTGTCCTATCCATAGATGTGTTTTTTAAATTTTATTTTATTTATTTGTTATTTTTATTTATTTTTTTTGGCTGTGTCAGGTCTTCATTGTGGAGAGCAAGCTTCTCTCTAGTTTCAGGGTGCGGGCTTCTCGCTAGTTGTGGCATGCGAGTTTTCTCTCTCTAGTTGTGGTGTATGGGCTCCAGAGAGTGTGGGCTGTGTAGTTTGTGGCCCGCAGGCTGTCTCATTGAGGCACCTGAGCTCATTTGTTGTGGCGCATGGACTTCGTTGCCTTGCGGCATGTGGGGTCTTAGTTCCCCAACCAAGGATTAAACCACCGTCCACTGCATTGGAAGGTGGATTCTTTACCACTGGACCACCAGGGAAGTCCCTGCAGATGTATTCTTGATGCATTTATTGAGAGAGATGAACTCTACGTCCTCCTACTCCTCTGCCATCTTGATTTCTGTAAGTAACTAACATTTCTCTGCTTTGATACTAAGGTTACTAGGCCCTCTGGATAACAGTGAATTTACAAGGAATTACATGGTTTGCGGAAACATTTATGCTTAAGATACATTTGTTTAAAAAAACTCGCATGAATTAACTAATCTCCACAATGTTCCTGTAGCAGATCTTTTATTAATCTTTATATCTACAAGCAGTTATTGAGTGCCTTTTGTAAACCAAAACCCAATTATTTCCCCAAACCTTGATGAGACCAAGAGACTTTATATCATTAGCTGGTGAGTCGTTCAAAAAGTGTGGGCTTATTCATGACCAGAGAGTTCCATCCCTTTTGTGGCCTTGTCTGGATTTTATAAAGTGTAGCCGCTTGTTTATTTATAATGGACTTTGAGATCCTTGGACGAGATGTATTACATATGTGTGAAGGATTAGAGGGCAGTTTTTAATAACTACAGGAATAATACTGCTTTGTATTGCTAAACTGTAGATCTTTTCTTCTAAAGATTTAAAGCCCATTATAGACATAATTTGATTGTTGCTCAATTGCAACAGTATTTTTCCTTCTCTCCCTGTCCAGGCAGATTTTTTCTTTATTAAAGATGCCATGATACTTTCTCATGTTATGACCTCTTTGATAAACAGCTCAGGATATTATAAAAGCAAAGCAGGCGATGTCTCAAATAATTAGCGACAGAAGGCTTGCTGATGCTCTGGTGTTAATGTTGCCAGAAAGCTCAGCTATTTGTGGGTTTCTCAGTACGTTTTTGTACAGATGTGTGTGAGGTTGAGTTTCAGCCATACGCTTGTAACAGCATCAGGAAACATTTTGTCATGCTACTTCCTTGGGTGATCTTTTATGACCAAAAGAAAAAAAAAGTCATATTTCTGTCTTGTGAAATTGAGCTCAAATTCTGGGTAGGTTAGCAGTAATCAGTATATGCCTGAATCACAGCTGCATGGGATGGTTTGTATTACATACCAATGGCAACTACTGCTCTAAATATGGAAATTAAATACCTTAGGTTCAGGCTGATTCAAATCTGTGAGTAGGAAACGTCTGATCTTTCCCAAGATAAGTTTAAAAGTGTGTGGAGGTTTCTCTAGGGCTAAAATCCTGTTCACATTCATATGTATTTCTTTGGGGACGGTCTCTTGAGGTCTCTTGGCAGCCACCTTCTTTAATATGGGGAGAGACTGGGATCCATAGGAATGCCAAAAAAAGAAAAAGAAAATGTCCTCAGAAGATTACCAGAGTGTGGTTGATCTAGAAACAAAATCCGACAGTTCCAAGCCTCAAAAGATGAGTATCAAACAATACTTGGCTTCCCTGCCTCCAGGCATGAGACATCCACATTTAGCCAGAGTCAGTTCGTAATTTGGAAGCTTCTTACGTTACTGACATTTTCAGATCCTGCACCAAATTTCTCATCCACTCTCCTAATCATAAGTAGTTATGTGTAGTATTATGGTTGCAGTCATGATGCTTCTAATATCAGTCCCTCATTCTGGATGTATTTCTTGGAACCTCTGTAGCCATGGCACAACCCTCTGATACATACAAGATGACCAGATGAAACTCACCTAGTAAGCTTTCTTAATGTAGCCTGATTAGTGTATATTACAGCTCACTTAAAATTTTAAGGGGTGAACGTGACATGATATCTCAGAAATTATTTACTATTGCCTTGCTAGACAATCTGAGTCTATGATCTTCTAGATACCTAGCTGCCTGTGCTGTGCTCTGTCTTTACAGTCTTCACCCACCCTAGAGGTCACGGGCACCTTTGGTGGACACTTTCTGTCATACCTATGACTTCTTGCAAGCACTTGTATTCTCTGTCTGAGGCTTTCTTTGGCCTTAGGGCTCACTCATCCTGGCTTGGGTCAGAGCAGGGGAATCAGGATTGGCCCTCAACCACTGAGGGATGGATATGAACCCAGGATTCCTCACCGCCTGGGTCAGCCCTGAGCAGTATTCTGCACGGTGCCTGAGAGGGCGCCTAGTAGGACTGAGCCCTAGTGCCCATAGCAGTCTGCTATCCTTAACACATTCCTCCTGATTTTTTTTTAATTAATTAATTAATTAATTTTTGGCTGTGTTGGGTCTCCATTTCTGTGCGAGGGCTTTCTCTAGTTGCGGTGAGCGGGGGTCACTCTTCATTGCGGTGCGCGGGCCTCTCACTGTCGCGGCCTCTCTTGTTGCGGAGCACAAGCTCCAGATGCGCAGGCTCAGTAGTTGTGGCTCATGGGCCTAGTTGCTCCACGGCATGTGGGATCTTCCAAGACCAGGGCTCGAACCCATGTCCCCTGCATTGCCAGGCAGACTCTCAATGACTGCGCCACCAGGGAAGCCCCACTCTTCCTAATTCTTTCTCTCACCTTCCCAGTCCCTCCCTTGGGATTCCTGCTATCACTTCCCAAATAAACTACCTGCACCCAAATTCTTATATCGGGATCTGGGGTCTGGTGTTGAGTTAACCCAAACTAAGGCAGCACTTAATGTAGCAACCCACCAGGGAGCCCACCTCTTCTCAGTGGGCTACTAAGTGCTTTGGCTCTACTTCTACATAACCCTTGAATTGTCTCCCTCTCTACTTCTAGAATTTAGTTCAAATCCGTAGTATCTCAGTCGATCACAGTGGCATTCTAAGGGTGTCTCCATTTTAATCTCTCCCTCCATAACCAGTCTTCACAGTGCTGCCAGAGATAACATTCCAAGAGGCACACCTGATCCTGTTACTTCCCAGCCTCAAACCTCCCAATGACTCGGGCTATTCATCACCCAGCCCTTGCTTTTCCGTTCCACACCCTTCTTGAGCCCCAGACTGTTGCACATGTTCTGTGGCTGCAGTGTGGGATTTACACTCCACTTTTGTCCACCTGTGAACTTCAGCACAATTTAAAGACAAAATAAACTTTACCTTATCTTTGAAACAGTCTTTGGTGATCACACTCAGAGGTGGCTTCTTCATCCCATCCCTTTACCTTGTACCTATCTCCACGAGTGCCTTTATCTCTGTTTATTGGTGCGTGAATGTATCAACTTTTCTCACTGCACTGCAAGTTCCTTGAGAGAACTCACCACCTATGATTCCCAGCCACTGGCTTAGCACCAGGCATGAAATCAATACTTGATCCTGACAGGGACAAGTTGGCCATTCAGTTTGTCCTCTGGAAGTTTGCTCTGGGAAATATGGCAGGGCTGAAGTTTGGGAGGAGGTTCTTTATTTTCCTGACCCATAAGAACTGCTTAATGAAGAGAGACAAGTTGATCATGATGGTTGCATGACCCAAAGTTTTGGTGGGAGAATGTGATTAAAATAATCACTAAGTATTTTATATTGGAAAAGATTTGTTCTGATGCTTCATTGTTGAACCTACTTATTTTGCCATGTTGGATTTCTTTGCAATGGATATACTTCTTAGCCCTTGCTGAACATGTAGGAGGACATGGAGGAAACTCCATGTAAATTTGCAGGAAACTCCAGTTCTCTGGGATTTATTTTGTCCCTGTCCCCAGATTTGTTTTGTTAAGACTTGGAGTCAATGAAGTCAGGTGGAAGAAAAATTATAAAGTAAAATAAAACAATGTTTAGTTCTGTCTGATCTTGGCTTGGAAGGTACCTGGATTTCTGTTGGTTAGTTGTACCTCTATGGGGGAACATGGCATGCAGCAGCCAAAATACCCAGCTCTGTCCTTCTGAGGGGGGACTTGTGGGGAGGATACTGTTTTCCTGGTGCTGGGGCTTGGGTATGGGCTTTGGCTCCCTTCCCTGTGGAAATGTCTCCATTCTAGGAGGCAGATTCCCATCTACAGTCCCAGGGAAGGGGTGTGGCAAGCAAATTTCACCAGTTTATATGTGGTCTAGCATGGGGGGGTTGATTCCAGTTTTTTGAAGCTGCTCTCCTTAACTTCAGCATCATCCCCTAGAACTTCCTAGTGTCAGGGCAGTACGGTGGAATGGAGAAAGGATGGTACTTCCTGGCTGTCTCCATGGAGGCTCCATGGTTATCTGTAAGAGTTGAGAAGGAGCAGAGTTGCTAAGCAGGGTGGAGGTCAACCATGGTCACCACAGCCGCCTCCTAGCTGCATTGGAACACACAGCCACACTCGTGGTGATGGCTGGGACATGTCTCCTGGGCAGGATGGGAAGCTAGGTGTTCCCAGCCTTGCAAGGGGCTGGGAACTTCTTTTTAATTCGGTAGAGCCCTGAGGCCTGTGTGATGGGATATAGGCATACCCTGCAATACAAATAAAATCACAGGTGTGGGTCTTCCCCAAGGAATGGAGTCAGGAGACACTGGCCAAGACCAGGCAGAGAGGAGGTTGGGAAGCCACTGCCTGTGAGCAGGGTGTGGGAGTCCAGTTCCCATGCACAGTGAGTGGCCTTGTCTCCTGTCTGTGTTCCCAGCAGAGCAGCCCTCAATGACCCAGCCTGGGGTTTCGCTTGCTGGTATTGGTTTCCTCACTCTTTCCATAGGGAGCCTGTGGTGCTGTGTCACTTGTGTGTTTTCTCATCTTGCCCAGGCCCATCTGAGCTTGAAAGGTGGTGAGTCCTGAGTTCCAGGCTGAGATCTTGCCCTCAACCTCTATGTTCTCTCTCTGCTCTCAAATAGAGTCTATCTTTTAAAAACTAAAAGCAAAGATTAAAAATAAAATCCCATCAGTGGTAATAACACTGATGGTTATTTTGTTCTATTTTGAAAAGTATCAAAGAATCAAAGATTTCCATTTTAACAAAAATAATTATAATAGTTTACATTTTTAAAATATTTTCCATGTGGCTTGGTCCTACGTTAAGCACTTTGTTTCCATAGTTTTGTTTAATCTTCATGACAGTTCTCTAAGGAAGATATTACTATGAACTTCATTTTATAGACAAGGAAACAGAGGAACACAGAAATTAAGTCCTTCCCTAAGGTCACACCATGAAGGTGGAAAAGCTGGGCTGGCATTATTCACTCCATGCTTAATAAATGTAAACAGTACAGACCCAGGCTTTTGTAACATCAGAGAGATACTCATGGTGGAAACAGCAGTACTATTGGGGGCACATTCTACTTGTTGCAAAGGGCAATGGAGGCAGGTGTCCTTATTTTTATGGGCCTCTTACCTTCTTACCCACATCTGTCTCTTCCTGGGATATTCTCATGCCCACTCCCTCCCACCTTAGATTTCCAAATTGTTTTCACGCCCCTTCCCTCACCTCCACTGGTCCCCCATTTCCTCTCCCACAGAACAATAGCTATCAGAATGACACCACTACCTGTAACAAATCCTTGGTTTTCTCTTCCATGGGAAAGCATGCCCACATTTATTTTATTTATTCAGGAAAGCCCGAATAAGCAGTTACTACCTTCTAAACCTACACTTCCCAATACAGGAGCCACCAGATCCATGTGGCTGTTGGGCACTAGAAATAGGGGGAGTTGAAAATGAGATGTGCTGTGAGTGTAAATTTCAAAGACTTAGTATGAGGGAAAAAAAGGATGTAAGATATCTTGCTAATAATTTGTTAAATATTGACTATAGGTTGAAATGATGGCTTAGGTAAAATACATTATTAAACTTAATTTTGCTGGTTTCTTTTGACATTTTCTGATGAGGTTATTAGAACATTTAAAATTGCCAGTGTGGCTTGCATTAATGTTTCATTTGGACAGCACTGCTGTAAACCCTGTGCTCCATGTTTGGGGTAAAGAAAGGAGAAAGGCTCAGCCCCACCCTGAGGGATTTCCCAGGTGTGGGGCATCTGGCCTCTTTTGGACTCTGGTGCTCATGAAGGATGCAGACCCTGTGGGGGTCCCCGTGGTGAGCTTCTACATTTTAACGGAAGGCAGACACTTTAATCTAGTGGGAGGGAGTTCAGGCATCAACGTTGGGCTGCAGGATCAGCGTGAGCTGTCAGGCCCTGAAGGGCAGAGGCTGCGCCTTCTTGGCAATTCCCTGGCGCCTAAAGCGGAATCCTGAGTGATCAGTAGCTTTTCAGTGATTAAACGTATTTGGGTCGGAGAGGCCTCTGTCTGGTGTCCCATGAACCTCCTCACATGGGCAGTGCCTCCTATTCTTGTTCCTGATGGGTTCTTCTCTCCCCATTGCCACCAGGTTGTCATCAGTCCTGCCAGTCCCACCTCTTTGTTCTCAAACACCCCTCCATGTCCCAGACCTTCATCATCTCTCACTTAGATTTCATCCAGACTTCCCACCTCCAGGCTAGCACAGGGATTCTCAAACTCCAGCAGGAATCAGAGTCCTCTGGAGGACTCCTTAATGCACAGCCTGCGGGGCCCCACCCTCAGAACTCAGACTCACCAGGCCTGGGTTGGGACCTGAGAATGTGCATTTCTAACTAGTTTCCAGGTGATGTAGGTGTTGATGGTCCAGGGGCCACACTTGGAAGATTGCTGCCCTAGCCTAATGATCTTCCCATAATGAAACACCAACCTGATCATGACACTTTTCATAAGACCTGCCTATAGCTGTTGAGAGCCCTCTGGATAAAGTTTAAACTCCTTAAGGCCCCCTCCAAGGGCCTTCATGGTCTGTTCCATGGGTAGCATCCCAGCTCCATCGATGAGGCCTTTGCTTCCTTCATGGTGCCTGCCATTCTCCTGATGGACTAGGCTCTACCTCCCCTCTGGGTGCCCTGCCGACTGCACACTTCCCCCCTTACCCTGCAGGCTGCCCTTTCCAGGCTCCTGTGACTGCCAGCTTCATGCTGGCTTGGGCCAATTGGAGGTACTTGAAGGAGGTGGGAAGGTGGTGGGAGGAAGATCTATTCCTTTCTCTTTCTCTACTCTTTGAGCAGCATCTCCAGCAGTGGTTGTGTCTTCCCCATGGACTCAGCTTCTGCCAGACAGGCCTGCTATGTTCTCAGCTTCTGCCAGATCTCTCGGTCACAGGGCACTGGAAACATCACATTTTCCTGAGGTCCCTGCTGTCCTAGGGGCAGATGTGGCTTCCTGCTGTCTCTAGTATCTGGCTGCTTCTCTGGCTCCATTTGGCTTCTTAGCTCTTCTATTATCAATATCCTGCATAAAGTTCTTTCTATGGTAAATGCATTAAGATTATACCACTGACATCCAATAGAACTTTCTGTCATGATGGAAAAATTCTTCCTGTATCTGCCTTGTTTAATACAGCAGCCACTAGCCACATGTGGCCATTCAGCACTTGAAATACAGCTAGTGCAACTAAGGAACTAAAAGTTTAATTTAATTTAATTTAATTTAATATAAATTAGATTTCAATAGTCACATGTGATTAATGGCTACTGCATGGGACAGTATAGGGTTAGACCCCACTTAATATACAGCTGTTGAAATTTAGGAATCAATCCTGAAATTGGCATGGAAATGAATAAAGAGGTTTTCTGTACTCTGTGCTGTAAAATATGGTCTTGCTATCTGCATATCAGCTTCATTACTTTTAAAACTTTTAAATCATTTTCTAAAATGTAGATCTTTTTTGGGGCTGATATTAAAAAAAGAAGAGTAACAGGAACTAAGTAAATTAAACCAAATTACAGAACAATATGTGTAGTACCATCTGATTTGGTGAAAATAAAAATAAGTGGAAATGTGAGTCCTTATATGAAAATACTTGAAAAGATACACAAAACACTGTTAATGGTGAAAATAGGAGCAAGAAGGAGGTGGAGAAGAACTATTATTTTTCATTTAACACATTGTATGTCTTTCTTTACTGTTTAGTGATCTATCAATCATCTGTATCTCTCTCTCTCTCTCTATCATCTATCTATCTATTATCTATCTATATTTTTACCATGAGCATGCATCACTTTTACAATGAAAGCAGCAAAGCAAACAAAACAAAACAAAACAGCAAGAAATATTATTCCATTTATGTAGAATGGAATATGTACATTTGCACTTTAGATTTTACCAGGATTTAATCATTTTCTTGATGACTTAGTGTCGTCACTATGAATTTCATGTTATGTACTATGATGTAATATGATGTGTTTCAAGAGTAGCTGGGATTTGTTTTAATCAGGTGTGGTAAGACATGAAGAAATGGAAATGACTGTCATGAAGGAAGAAATTTTTATACTCACAGATCCCTAGAAACAGGATGCATGGCATGTCATGCAGGGTCACATGGGGAAGCACCAGTGTTGGTCAGGAGGCAGAAGGAATGGAAAACTTGGGCAATAACACTTATTGTAGTTTCTGTGGGAAGGAATGAATGAAGCAGGGTAAATAGTTTTAGGATTGGCTAGTTGGAATAATTTCAGCAAGCTCTGGGGCATAGTGCTGTCCCTGGTTGCCTGGTACCTGGCCCTGGGGTGATTAGAGCAGGTGGATAGTGCCCTGAGTGTGAGAGCCTGATAAAGGAGGTGGTTGGGGTTTGGGCTCTGTGTTGATTAGTTTGATATGAATGACATGTTCCCAAGTGAGTTGTCTGCTGCCTCTAGGAATTGGCTTGCCCTGGGAGGTCCTGCAAGGTCCTTGGTGGCAAATCACTAGAAACAGAAAATAAAAAAGTATGATTAATACATATAATGGAGTCTTCAGAAAGGTAGGTAGGGCTTAAGCTGAATTATAATCTTTGAGTTCCCTCTGCTTGTCAGGGTTCAGGGATCCTTTCTCCTGCTGTGTGTAGGCTTGCGTCTGCCGTTTCTTCTCTATTTTATGTTTGTTAGACTTATATATCAAATAATAGTAAAAAGGCTCTAACTGAGAGCCTAAGGTGTTTGCTTTTCTATTAGCCTTCATTATGACATCTCTGGTGGGCTATCAATTTTTGGGAAGAGAGCACCCCTCATCACTGTAAAGATAGATTGTTTCTAAGGACATGGAATCTCATCAGAAGCCAAGTGACTACTCATTACAGGGGTTCATGCTGACCTTGATATCCCAAGCCACTGCTGCTTCTCTCCATGCCAAGCTTGGTGGTCCCTGCCATAGGCCAAGTGCATTGCTCTCAACACCCAGCTCTTTAACACATGGGGCCTCTATTTCTGCCCAGGGGGAACTTGCTGCAAACAAACTGTGCCCCAAATAGGAACTGTTTATGGCATTCAGGACCTTCCTGATTCTCCAGCCAACCTCAGGAGCAACAAAGTCACATCCCTCTCCTGGACTTTCCAGAGTTTAAAGACTTGGACATATTATTATATGTCCACCACCAGCTTTTCAGAACCCTGGAAAGTCCATGTACTATATTTTTTCTTTGTTCCTTGTCTTAACTGTGTGCTATATTCTTGAGGTTGTGACTTCTAGATAAATACAGTTGCTATTTTATAGAGCACCCATTTTTGCATGGTTTAGTGCTAAGAATGACATAGTGCTAAGCCAATGGACATAGCAGCATGATTCTAGTGGCTGCATAACTCGGGCAAGTTACTTAATCTCTCTGTGCCTATTTCTTCAATTATAAAATGGGGATAATAATGGGACCTAGCTCTTAATGTAGCTGTAAAGGTTAAATAATTGAGTTTTTGTAAAGATAGTACATTTATAATTCAAGACAAATATGTGCTACTCAATATGTAAAAGCTTGCTGTAAAGAAACTAATAAAGTAAGGAGTGAGTTTAGTATGAGCTGTAAAAACTCATGTGGGATGTTGAGAATTTCCTCTACTGGAAGATAAATCCCTTAAGTGGGGGCTGTCCCCTAGAGGTTCCTCTCAGGATTTCACATTGAACCGGGTATGTATTTGAATTGCTGACTCTACTGTGAGCTCAATCTGATGTCCTCATGCAGTTCTAGAGGAAGGCCCAAGCTTTGATAATCTATTCCATGTAGGTACATGAACACAGCTGTCAATCCCGTGCTGAGATCAAGTACATAAAGGCCCTGAACATGAAGGAGCACTGGGATGGAGCACCTGCTCTGTGCCAGCCTTCCAGACCCTGCTCTCCTGGCTCCTGGGTATCTCAAAGCTGCCTACTGAACCCAAGCCTAATCTCCCTCCCATAATCTTAGCCTGCAGATTTATTACCTTGGAGATTTTTTCCCCAGTGGAATAAGTGTATTGCTTTCTAACTGCATAAGGGGAAAGGAAGATTGACAATATAGCCTTTCTATAGCTAATTATAAACCCTTCTAACATGGGATATTCAAGGAGATTCTTAGCAGACTTATTCGTAATCGCCAAACCCTGGAAACAACATAAACATCCATCAATTAGAGAATGGAGGAAAACAAATTGTGGTGTATCCAACCAATGGAATACTACTCAGCAGTAAAAAGGGACAAACTGACACACACAACAATAAAGATGGAGGTAAAAAAACATTTTATTGAATAAAAATAGCCAGGCAGAAAAGAGTGTACTGTATGATTCCATTTATATGAAAACTTGTTATAGTGAGAGGAATCAGAACAGAAGTTGCCTCTGTTGGGGGGTAGCATAAAGGCAAGGGCAACTGGGAAACTTTCTGGGGTGCAGTAAAAGTGCTATGTCTTGACCTGAGTGATGTTTGGATGAATTAAATGGCGAAATTCATTGAACTGTAGTCTCGAGGTTTGTGCATGCTACTGTATGTAAATCATAGCTCAATAAAATACTATTAGCATATTAAAAACATTTAGAACAGGGAAAATGTGTTATGAGGGAAATAAAAATGAATGTTTAAAAATGCTTTATCAAATGAGAAGCCTTTAAGAGTAAGAATTCTTATATAATGCATCTGGCTGTATTGTTAACAGGATTTATTTCAGGGGCTGATTAGCTAAGGACCTTTTGTTCATATCTCTCTCTTGTTTGGCTGTTGGTCTCCTGATTTCACTGTTTATTGGCACCTTAAGCAGAGCATTGGAGGAGAAATCAAAAGGGAGGAAATTTGCAATTGGAAGGTACTGCAGCATCCAGAAATGGACAGAGTTTTAGATGGGTTTCCTAAAAGCAGTGCTGGAATGGGGATTCTTGAGCAAGTGATTTATGGAGGGAGAGGTCTCAGGCAAACCTCTGAGGGAAGCAGAATGGGGCCCAGGAAGACGCTGGGCAAAGGTGTGGGCTGGGTGGTGTCTGGCCTCAGCCAGAGTACACTGGAGTGTGAATGGCTCCACAGGGTTGTTCTGCTAGAGGCAAGAGGCTTGGGCTTCTGCGTCCCTGGGTCTGTCAGTCACTGGGGGGCTGCCCTATGTGCATGTGTGCTCATATGTACCTATGTGTGGGGCAACCTCTAGGCATTTCCTGTACTTTTCCTGAGACAGGTGCTGCTGTGAGCTGTCAACCGCCGACACTGACAGCAGCTGGAAGATGAGGACACCCAGCTGGTCTAGGGGATCTGGGCGGGGCATGGACAGCTCCTGAGGCCATCACAGGCCTGGTGCAGCTGGTGTTGAGGATAAATTGGTAATGCCATTTCAGGTGCTCACAAGGCAAGGGAACTAGAGAACCTACATAGGAGGTCCACAGAGTCCCAGAGTGCTGGGAGAAGATGGCATGGGTAGTGGACTTGCTTTGGAGAAAGCGGGGTATGCTGACACCTGTTTGGAATTTGAAAAGCCACCTCTAAAGGGAAAGCCACATTCTGTATTCCAATTACTGGTGTTCACAATACCCTGTACTTTTTCTTCACTGTATTTATCACAATTGCAATTAAATTCTAATTATTTCTGTGCCTATTTAATGTCAACTCCACAGTACTGTAAAAGCCAGGAGGAGGCTCACAATTCCACACAAGCACCTCTGTATTTCTCATGCCTAGCACATAGTAGGTGCTCAATAAATATTCATGAAGGAAGGAATGAGTGAGTGTGTTTAGGAAAATGGAAGGAAGGGGTTCATAGAGGTGATATCTTAGCTCAGTTGTTTTACTTTCCTGGAATACTTTCTCTGCTGCCCACACCAATCCACTCTTTAGTGACCAGTTCATTACCTACCTCTGCCAGGTATCTTCTCCCCAACTCACCATGCACAGTGCCATTTAGGACTTATGAATATGTGAAGATTGTAAACCTTGCTTTTCCAAGTGGTTTTCTGTATTTATCTGTAATCTAACTCATTACAGAAAGGGTTTGGTTGGAATGATTTGATGGTCAAGTTCGTGTCTTGCCTTTGGTTTCTAGGATGTTTCTTTTCTTATGCATTTCCTGTTACCTACAAAGCACTTCCCCTAACAATCATCACATATTAAAATCCTTCAAAGACCTGTTCACGGGCCATTCCTTTACTGACTGACCCAGTTGGAAATCATCTTTCTCTCCTCTGAATTGTACCACTCTGAGGACACTAACTTTTGCCTCATTGCATGGTAGTTATTCTTGTATATGTCATAGTTCCTCTCCAGTCCTGTTGACTCCTTTACAACAAGACCACATGTTGAACGTCTTAGTGCTATATGCACTGTAGATGTACAATAAATGTCTTTTATACTGTTAACGTAAATGTATAGATATCAGACAATAAATCAAGACTATATGCTAACTTACAATAATAAGGGTGGAAATTGGACAGGAGAGAAGGTGAATTCTTTAATTTTTTTGAAGTGACTCAAATTCAGTATTTAATCCTTGAAGAAGAGGCAGAGGAAGAAGAGAGAAGTAAAGGAAGCAGTGGAGGAAGTATATCTGAGAATCATCTTACTGCAGACTGATTGGGATCGAGAGGGCCCCAGCACAGGACTGAGCATAGCTTCTCCATGATTTTCCTTTTCTTTTCTTGTATTTAGTGGGTGATATATGCCACACTTGGGTGATAGAGACCTTCTCCTGGAACTCCCCCAGTCCCACATTTTAGGGAAATTCTTCCCAGAACTGAGTCATGTGGTCTGTGGTCAGCGAGGCCTAGCCTGTCTTACTGGATTTGGCACAAATGTTGATGATCGCTCCTTCAGCTTTGAAACAAGGCTTTACAGTGCCAGCAATTCATATTAAACAAAGCCTGTTTCCTCTATAATGTGCGAGCACTTTCCTGATCACTCTTTAATCAAAACAGATGTTTTTGAAACAGCCTAGAACAGGATATGGAAAATTTGGCCAATAATCAAATATGGGTTCAAAGGGAGACCCTTGATGGGTCCCTTTGAGCTGTGGGCGATGTCTAAAAATAGCACTCTGATATGATACTTTTTCAAGTACTGCTAGAGATTGCTGCTGAATTCTGGAAGCAGCCATCTGATGTCATGAAGATGCTCCTCATGTGAAGGGGGGGCAGGGTGAGGTGTGGGCTTCTTCCCTGTGGAGGTGAGTCCTGTCAGTGCTGTGCTCTTCCAGGTATACCTTCCCTCTTGTAACCTCCCCATGAGTTAGGAAGCTGAGTCACTTCCTTCAGTGTATAGTTCTAGAAATACAGAGATCAGGTGTCTTATCTCAAACCTGGTTTATAGTGGGGAAACTTAATTTAATGCTGCAAATACTAATTAAATAACTGTGCTAACTTGCTAAGGTGCTGGATCCAAAGATATACAAATAAAGCAAAGTGGTGAAGCAGAGAATTTATTAGTAGAATTATAGAATTAGATGGGATTTTAGGAATTAGCTATTACAAAATCCTCATTATAATAATGGTGGGGAGGGAAAGAAGGAAAAAGAAAACTAACTTTTATTAAGTTATGATTATGTGTCAGGCATGTATATTATGTTATTTACTTCTCCCAAAAACTCTGTGTGGGAGAAGGTGGGAAGGAATATGTGAAAAAGTATTTTTTTATTTGGGTACAATGGAGACATTGTAACTTTGAGTAATTTGAATTCTCACAAAATTCCTGTAAGATAGATGATATATTTTCCATTTAAGAGAAGAGGAAAATGAAACTCAGACACATTAAATGCCATTACTGGTCAGTGGCTGAACTGGGATTTGAACTGGTCAGTCCATAATCAATGCACTTGCTCTTTCCTGATCCACATATTTCAGATAAGACACAAAAGTGTAGAGAGATGACATATTTCAAACAAGCTTTCTGATCCATGGCTCAGTTGTCTTTCTCTTAATTCACATTGACTGTGTCCACAATGAGGGACTAGGAGGAAGCAGGCACGCTGGACCTCAGTTCAATTCTTCTTCCCAGATTATGTACCCTTAGTCAGCAAATTTAATCCAATTTTTTTCCATGGCAACAAATCCCAGAGACCAACAAACATCATTTCTTTTTAAGGTGTTTCCAAAGTAGCTGATGAGGCTATTTGGAATATTCTTGTTTGCTTAACCCTATGTGGATTTATGAAATTTTAATCCATTCTTTTCTAAAGAGCTTGTGTTATCAGAAATCTGTTTCCAGTCCCCCACTATGTGTCCCTGGTCTTTCTTCTTCTTGGTGTCTACTTTGGGTCCTCCTGGTTGGAGTTGGAATAATTCCCTCATTCTCTTTTCAGAGCTGTTGGAAAAGAGGCAATAGTTATTCTCTGAAAAACACCCATTGGATATTTGGAGGTAGTTAGAGAATCCCCTTTCAGCTTTTATTAGCATGACCTTTCCCTTAGAGCTAATTTTTCAGAATGGAAAAATCAAATAAGTTGAGACATGCTCTTGTGGATGGGGGAGGGTGTGCAGAGCAAGGAGAGGATGTGGAGGTTTCTCCATCTGTGTTTGAGCACAGGGGATCCCAAATGTGCTTGGATAGAACCTACACTTTGGTGGAGTTGAAAGCTGAAAGACTTCATGGCCCTGTGTGAGTATCAGATAGTGTACCCTGTTCGGTCCAAGAAAGAAGCAAATTAGTCCAATGGCGACTGTTAGGGAACCAATACACTTATTTGCCATAACCAAGCATATTAATCTGAATTCTTGCCTCTAATTACAAGACAATGTGGTCAGTGGAATTAGCACTGGCCTGAGACTCAGCACACCTGGTAACTAATTGTGTAACCCAGGGAGAGCCTCTTCATCTCTCTCATCTTTACTTTCTCTGGGGTGGCATAAAGAATTGGAGTAGCAATCCCCATGTGCTCACCGAGATCAGACAATCTGTATTTTGGAAAACTTTCTAGGAGGGTCACAGCATTGCTGCTATCTCCCTATATCTTGGATAAGCACAAAAGGGATATGTTACTTCATGGGTTGGTGGGGGGAATGACTGGTATTTTATTGGAAAATTTGCCAGAAGAAGACAACACTGTGTATAGAACCAAAAATTAGGTGGCCTGGGATTGAATTCTGGCTTTGCCATTAACTTCCCGGGTGACTTTGAGCTTAAATTTCCTCATTACTTAAGTGACAATTCAAATTCAATGATCTCTCGAATGCCTACTGTTGGTGCCTCTATGTGCTAGTCATTGAGCTAAGAACAGAAAGAACAGGATATGAGTCCTGATTCTGGAAGCTCACAGTTTGTTTGGAAAAGAGTAAATAAGCCATTACAGTGTTTAGGTTAAGCTCTATCATAGAAGTATATTCAGACGCTATCCAAAAGAGGAGATAAAAAGTAGTATGGAGTAAGAAAAAGGACAGGGAAGACTACAGAGGTCACATTTGGTCTTAGTGCTCTCAAGATAAAAGAATTGAGGGGAAGGACATTCCAGGCAGAGGAATGAGCAAAGATAGGGAAGGACAAGGACATCTGGAGTCAATGGCCCTGGGGCAGTAACACAGGATGAGTGAAGGAGGCAAGAGGAGAGAGTGGCAGGGCTAGAATTGAGGTCACACCATTCTGCAGTGGACATCTATGCCTTGTTAAGGAATGTGAACTCTTTTCTGCATGCATTGAGGATTCACTGATAGATTTTAAGGCTGTGGCAGGACATGATTTGTGTATTATGGAGGAGAAAATAGAGGCAAGAGAAAGAAGGCAAGCAAATTAATTAGAAGCTCTTGCAAATATCTAAGGAAGAGGCGGTGAGAACCTGAAACAAAAGCCTTAGCAGAGCAAATGAAGGAGTAAGCTTCAGGCTAGGACTTGTAGGTGGAATCAGAATGGGCTACATAATTTGTGGAGCCTGGTGCAAAATAAAATCAAGGAGCTCTTTCTTAAAACAATAATTTCAAGATGGTGACAACAGAGCAACAAACCAGGTGTGGGCCCTTCTAAACATGGGGCCTTGTGTGGCTGCATGGGTCTCATGCCCCTGAAGTTGACCCTGAGCAGAAGAGTCCTTACTTTATTTCCTTCTAGGTATGCTGTGATCATAGCTGGGAAGACTGTTTACAGTTGATAAGATTATACATTTTGGGGAGAGGGTCCATTTTGCAGGTCATTTCATTCTGTGTCCTCTGCCATTTGTTTAGATTTTTATCTTATGTAATCTCCTTTTGAGTTGTCATACTAGGAGATAAGCCAGGCTGACTAGGATCTCCCACAAGTTTCCTGGAGGAAAGGTGTTTAAGTCACACAGCAGAACTGGATTTTCTTATCTAGACAGCTGAGAAAGGAGAGAACAAGATAATGGAATAATTTTCAAATAGGGCCTTAGGATAGGCTGATATAAAACTGGGGTTATTTAATCTGGAGGAGATAGTAGAGGAAGACTTTATTATGGTATTTGTATTAGTCAGTGATGCCATAGCAATGCTGTGTGACAAATCAAACCATCCCTAAACTCAGTGATATACAACAGCTGTTTATTCTTGTGCTCATGGGTCTGCAGGGAAGCTGTGGTTTGGTTGGTCTGAAGTGGGGTCAGGTGGGTTACTCTACCACGGTCTTATTTTATTTTTATTTTTTGGCTGCATTGGGTCTTTGTTGCTGCGTGGGGGCTTTTCTCTGGTTGTGGTGAGTGGGGACTACTCTTTGTTGCAGTTTGCAGGCTTCTCATTGCAGTGGCTTCTCTTGTTGCAGAGCATGGGCTCTAAGCATGCGAGCTTCAGTAGTTGTGGCTCACGGGTTCCAGAGCACAGGCTCAGTAGTTGTGGTTCACAGGCTTTGTTGCTGTGTGGCACGTGGGATCTTCCTGGACCAGGGATCGAACCCGTGTCCCCTGCATTGACAGGCGGATTCTTAACCACTGCACCACCAGGGAAGTCCCCTCTACCATGGTCTTAGATCCATGCTGGGAGTTGGGTTCAGGTCTGCTCTATATGTATTTTTTTCTGAGGGCCCAGGCTAAAGCAGTGGTATCTACCCAGGGTGTGCTCTTCCCACAGCTGTCCCAGGAGTGTAGGAGGACAAGACAAACTGGGAGCTTACCTAAGGCCTGTATTTGTGTCACATCTGTTAACATCCCATTGGACAAGGCAAGTTATATGGCAAACAAATGTCATTGGGGCAGAGGAGTAAACTTCACCCACAGAGGAAGGAGAAAGGGAGTGAATATTTGCTGAATAAGCCAGACTCTCACAGGATTCAAGAATTAGTATTTTTTTTTACACAGGCTATTAAGGCTTGTTGCTGGATAGTTACACTGAGGATAATACTGAAAGGAAGGGGGCATGAAGGGCCTTGATTAGTTATACAATCCTTCTGACAGGAAGGATTGCTGTTTGGTAGAGGGCAGGTGTTTCTGAAGATTTTAAAGGTAGGTTCATTCTTCATCTGAGGAGAATGTTGGGTGAGAGCCTGTTGGGAGGAAGGGCAAGGTTGGAGGTGAGTTACATGATCTTTCCAGGTTCCTTCAAGTTGCAGGACTACATGGATTAATAGTGGCCTCAAGTAGCAACATCTCAGGATGTATGCTTCCTTTGGTTCTCAGACGGAGGAGACACCTTCTCCTGGATTCTCAACAGACTTGAGGTTTACTGTCTTTTTTCTCACAAATCAAAAGAGAAGACTTTATTTTTAATTTGATAGGGGTCATTTTCCCAATCAAATAATCCAATGTTATTTTTAGGTGAAGTTTTTGTTTGTTTGTTTTTGTTTTGACTTGATAGTTTCTAGTTTTTGGAAGAATTTGCTTAACTGTTTGGAGGGATTTTTGCAGGGTGTATTTAACATTTTCCTTTGGGATTTAATACCCACAAACTTTTCAGAATCAAGAAAAGTTGATTTCTTCAGATCAAGAAGGATTTTAGGTCTTTGCAAATATGCTTCTGGGTTGTAACTGACATTGCAAAAGGCTGATGTTGAAATAATGTGGGCTAAAAGTGGTACGCCGACTGGTATATGTAGCAAGGATGATGGAGTTAGAAAATCTCTACTTTGCAACATTTGTAATAACATTTGCATCATTATTAATAATTAATTCAGGAAAAAAAATCAATACATCCTAGTGGTTGAAATTTGATGAGGAATAGGATGTGTTCATAGTCTCAAAGTATCTCTCCACAAATATTTATTGCTTATGAAGGGAGAAAGTTGGCAAGTACCATTTCATACCAAGTGATCAAAGTTAGCATCGCCAACATCATGTCTGTCTTGATGTGATAAATTGAGAACAGAACATCTGTCCTGTGGTAGGAGAAGGCAAAAGAACAATAACCCCAAATGGACAACGTTCTATAAAAGAGCTGGCCTGGACTCTTTAAAGATTTTCAGGTCAGGTAAGGTAAAGAAAGGCTGAAGAACTACCCCAGAATAAAGGAGAATGAAGTGAAAGGTAGGAATCTGGTTTGGATCCTGGACTGGGATAAAAAAGATAGCTGTAAAGACATTATTAGCATGATTGGCGAACTCTGAATGTTGACTGTGGATTAAATAGTAGAATTACACCAATGCCAAATTGCCTAGATTTTGATAATTGTACTGTGGTTAATGTAAGAAAATGTTCTTTTAAGAAATACACACTGGGGACTTCCTTGGTGGTCCAGCGGTTAAGACTCCCTGCTCCCAATGCAGAGGGCCAGGGTTCGATCCCCGGTCAGGAAACTAGATCCTGCATGCCACAACTAATATTCCCACATGCCACAACTAAAGATCTTGCACGCCACAACTAAGCCCAGCACAGCCAAATAAATATTTTAAAAAAATGAATACACACTGATGTATTTAGGAGTAAAGGAGCATGATGTCTGCAATGTATTCTCAAATGGGTTGGAAAAAAATTATATATATGGAGAGAGTGACAAAACTAATGGAACAAAATTTTTACAGGTTGGCCCCATTGTGGATCCGAGTAAAGGGTACATGGGTGTATTGGTATTCTGGCAACTTCTCCGGATAGTTAAAATTATATCAAATTAAAAATTATCCCCCAAACAGCATAAAACACACACACACAAAAACCCACTCCAAAATGTAAAGGCACAAAATAGAAATGTTATTGATAGTATAATTACACAATATTGCATTACCATGAAACCAAAGCTGTACATACAGCTAAAAAGGTTTTAAACAGCTAAACCTGATTGATGAAAGCAGGGAAAAATCCCCTCTAGATTTAGCAATAAAAAGCTTGTGCACCTGGACACGACCAACTTAGTAGTTCTCAGTGTTCTTCCCAGTTTTATGTCCTAGTTCAGTTACACCTCACTGTTGAAAATGGAAAATGGGAAATGTGTATTTCTTTTTAGCTGTGGTGAAGAGAAACTGGCTTTTACCTGAAAAGCATCTGAGACTCACAGGAAGAATAAAAGGGTAGAGAAGGAAAACATGTTTCCTACTTGGCATTTCTTAGTCTCACATTGAGAGAAGAATAGCATAATCTATTGTGGTTGAGGTTGTAGAAATTAGACAAGAAACTTTGCTGTAATGTAGGGGCGTCGATTTGGAGGGTTTGATAGCAGTGGAAAAAGTCAAAACAAAAGAATTAATTCCATAGGAAATTGTTTCTTGGACCAGATCCTGTGGAGAGTGAGCCACGAGGAAGGACAAGGCAGCGGAGAGTTGGACCATTTCACCAGGAACATTCAGCTAAAGACTTGGATTCTCTCACTTCTCTCTTGCTTGGGATCCCATGTCACCTTTTCTTCAAATCCAGGCAAAACAAGATACGATGATACCACCAGGCCTCATGTTTGTGATTATTTTGCCTGTGTTTTGAAGTCAGTTCTTTCCCCAAAGTTGTGTATTCTCCAAGGACTTCCCTGATCCATCTCACTCTCGGCAGATGTTGGCAACGACTTTGATAGATGTTTCAAAATACTCAACAATTTACTCCTTGCCTGCTTTTATTTCCCATTCTTTGATGTGTAATGTGTAATGTATGTACTGTATATGTTTGTTTTGCCAGTGGTGGAAACATATTAGCTAACTGTTACTAAAAGCAGTTAAATATATGAGCTTTATTTGGAAGGTAAAGCTGTTTCCCTAGATCTTCGCTTTTATTTTTTAGTGCTGAAACCGGGTTGTCATCTTTGAGGAAGCAGTAGGTGGAGCTACAGGCTTTTTGTCACGAAAGAATTCTTTCAGTAACTACCCTTTGCTGGAATAACCTGAACAAGCACATATTTCCAAAAATAACAGAGGCATTTCCAAGTATTCCAGAAATATATGCAAGACTGTTTAGTCATTCATAATCACCACTTTACAAGTACTAGAGAGATTCTGTAGAAAATATTTCAGAAGCAGAAAGATTCACAGAATTCTTTGTATTCTTAGACAAGAGATTCTTTAAAAAAAAAAAAAAAAAGAATTCAAGAGGGAGGGAGAGGCCCTTATTCTGCGCAATCATGTACAATTTTTTTTTCCAGGTGGTGAAAGGGCCCAGAGGGGTAACCAGGGGCGGAAAAAAGTCTTTTCCATTTGCGTCAGAACTCTGAGGAGCTCTTCACTCCCCACTCGATGAACTTTTTTGAGGCTCTAAGCTGTGGTTTAGATTTTCTCTGAATTACAGAGGGTGGCCTGGGTTAAGTGATTCTGAGGAGGCCAGAGGGCACTTGTAACTGGTCACCTCAAGGGCCAATTCTCTCATTGGGTACCCTGATGTTCCTGACCATTTCCCTGGGATAGAATAAAAAAACAGCTTTCCATCACTGTGGAAAAGGTAGATTCTTTTCACGTAAAAATCACAAGTTCTGAGAAATACCCTAATGGTTTCATGTGTATGTATATATATATATACACACACAATAAGATATATATATATATGTATGTATCTTATTATATGTACTGTTGGTTCTCTCTCTCTGTAAAAAAAAAAAAATATATATATATATATACACACACACACATATATGTATATATACATATAATTTTTGGGAATATCTCTCTGAGAAGGTGATAAAAGAAATGGATCCTAACTCCAGAAAAAACACACATAAATAAAATTTCACATATAATTTATATAAATACATCTAAGTATGTATATTTACATATATGGAGATGAGAGAGAGAGAGAGAGAGAGATTTATGTTAAGGAATTGGCTCATGTGACTGTGGGGTTTGGCAAGTCCAGGATTCACAGGGCAGGCTAGCTGGCTGGAAACTCTGGCATGATTTTTACGTTACAGTCTTGGGGCAGAATATTGTCTTCTCTGGGAAACCTCAGTCTTTACTCTTAAGGTCTTCAATTGATTGGATGAGACCCACCCACATGATGAAGGGTCATCTGCTTTACTCAAAGTCTACTGGGTGTAAATGTTAGCCACATGTACAAACACCTTCACAACGACATCTTAGACTAGTGTTTGACAAAAGAATTGGGCACCATAGCCTGGCCATATTGACAGATGAAAATAACTAGTACAGGTCCCATTGCTATGATATGATCTCAGAAGCTCCACAAAGAAATTATGAAAAATACTTTCAAGCACACCATTGCCCTGGGTGTTGTGTGAAGAGAAGGCCGCTGTATGCTTGTGATGGCAGCGCTAGGCTGCTAGCTCCATCCTCTCCCTGGGGACAGTAGATTATGACACAAAACAGTGATGAGACAGAAAGGGAGACATGGCTAGGATTTGATGGATAAAAGGTTGCAAACACCAGGCTTTTCTGCCTTCAGCTCTTCCAGATGGTGACTTGTAGATGGAGGGAGAGTAGCCCTGATGCCTAATGACAGTGGGGCAGACTTAGCAACTGTGGAAGCCAGCTGCTTCCTTTACGTTGTGTTCTTCACAGCAAATACAACAAACCTCTGATTTATAGATGAGGAAAAAGGCTCAGAAAGGTTCATTGATTCATCCAATGCTGAGCAGCCGCTGTATGCTGGGCAGTGCTCTGGGTGCTGGGAATAAACACCAGTGTGATTAAAACAGACACATTTCTCTCATGCATCGAACATTCTAATGGGTGTGACAGAAAATAAAACAAGTAAGTAGATGAATAAAAAGTGCAAGTTGTGGTAAATGATGGGAAGGAAACTAACAAGTGGACTGAGATAGCATTTATTGGGGAGATGGTGGGAAACCTACTTTAGGTGTTTCATAAGGAAGTCTTCTATGAAGTGGTGACATGTAATCTGAGACTTAAATAAACCTAATGGATGGACTAAACCCTCCACTGATAAGGGCTAGAGCTGGGATGCATACACAGGTGTTTTGGACTCTAATCTATTAATCTTTAGCTTAGCTTAGAAGTTGTGTCAGCCAAAAAAGACCTGGCATTCTTCTCAAAGTTGAGGGAGAATTGTGAATGTGTACTCAAGAGCAGGTATGCACATGCAAATGAATATATGTTTCTGAATCCCCAGAAGGAAATGGTAGGTCATCTTAGTCAACCCCAGCTAGATTGTTTCCATCACTCTTGTTCGGCACATCTTCCTCTCTGTAGCCTGGATTTTTCATGCTGTACCTGACGTATTCTTTCTTTTGCTTTGTTCCTGGTTCAGGTGGACGGACACTCTAGTTGTTGCCTTTTGTATAAGAGATACTTGTCATGCTCTCACTTGGATTAATATATCATGTTTTTTTAATGAACCTATCCTTCTGGATTTTATTCTCTGATTGTTTAATTACCTTCTAGGCTCTACATAGGTTGTGTGAATTGTCCTTGGGACAACCCCAGAACATTCACATGGAGACATTATAGATTGATATGATCACAATGACACAATGACATTGACATGATCATGATCACAATGACAAACATATTGGCAAGTGGTAGTAAAGAATCTAGAACGGTCTAGGGGATGCTTTCTCTACTTTGCACAAAGCAGCCTTACTAGGTAGAGGTGGCTGCATGTCTGTCTGTCTTAATTATCAATCTTCTTTCTTTCCAATCCAAAGACACTTAAGAAGATAAAAAGTGAGTTTATGAATCTTTTTCTCCCCTTGGCACTGTGAAGGTATAGGGAGCATATCTTACAGAAAGGCATTGTCCATTTTCCTTCTTTTACTGCTAATGACACTGGTTTTTCATTTGGTGTCCAGAACCTCCTGAAATTATATGTGAAATATTGTATATGGTGGTTTAGTAGTTATTTGTGTTACACATTCTAGGCATTAAGCTTACTATTATTAATAATAATATGAACAAATGACATTTGGAAAGTACTCTCACCAGAGGGAGAGATCGGTACATTAAACCAAAAGAGAGATGTCAGGTCAGAGAGTCAGTGATGGGGAGAGAAGGCATTGGACAGGTGGTGCTGTAGGTGCTTCTTAAAAATTCAACCTTTATGTAGAGTTGAGTGAGCCAGGGACTTTCCAGGTCTCTAAAAGCCCAAGTAGAAAATTTTAGCTAGGATAAAATTTTAATCTGAGGGTGGGATTATAAGAAATTTTGAATTCTGGGAATGTGGTTTAGTCAAATCACAGCTGTACCACTTATTAATTTTTTAACTTTGGTCAAGTTATTAACCTCCTCAAGCCTCAGTTCCTGCATCTATAAAATGGTGATAATAATAGTTCTTATCTCATAAGGTTGTTGTGAGGATTAAATGACATAATTCACATAAAGCATTTGGCACATTACCTGGCACTTAATAAATAGTAGCTATTTATGTTACATGTTTCTGTAATGGTTGAAGTTTTTGAAATAAGTATGTATTATTTTTATAATCCTAAAAATGAAGATTAGAAAATCAAAAAGTTGTCTAGATTGTTTTAAATTTGTTTTTCATATTTTTTATTCTAGAAGAGAGTGTTTTGCATCTTGAAGCATTCTTCATATTGTGGAGGAAATAATTCTGAACAATTATTTGAAATATTAAAGGTAGTAAGCCTAAAAAAAGAGTTAAGTTGTTTTCTACACATTGAATAGATTAGTTTTGTGGTTTGTAAGTTATACCAGGATCAAGCTTTTTTGTGAAAACTCCAAAATGTGAAGTTCAAATTATATTTAGGGAACTGTGAACTATCTCATTTGTTTAGAGCAACATGCTCATTGAAAGAGGACTTGCAGATAAAGCTGGAAAGAGAAGTTGAGCTGGAAGGGCTTTGCTTGCTTAAGTGGAGAGGTGTGAATTCTTGTCGAGCCACTGGAAAGCCAGCAAAGGTTTTGGAGGAGGGTGATTCAACCAGAGTGTGGGGATGTCTGCTTTCACTGCATGTATAAGTTGAGTTGGATGAGGTGATGTCAAAGCCAGCAGGGACAGTTGAAACTGATTAGGCAAGAGGAAAGCAGAGTTTGAGTGAGGAGCCTCTGAAAAGTTATAGCTGACACTTGGGAAAGCTTTGGATGGGGGTCAAAGGAGAGGAAAGCATGGAATTTGCTGTAATTAACAGAGAGTGAATTCTAGCCAGGCTGAGAGTGGCTTTGGAGACACTGTGTTCATTAGGACATACTTGATAGAACACCCAGGTAGAGGTCCTAGACCACTGGAAAGAGCTCAGAAGGGACATCAAAGCTGGTGATAGAGTTTGATGTCTTCGGAGAGGTGCTGTTTGAAGTCATAGGATGGAATGGATTTCCTAAAACCTTGGGAAATGCTACATTTGTAGAGGAAGGAGGTGGACAAGGAATCAGTGGAGATTGAGGAGGAGCAGTGGGAGAAATAAGGAAGAAGGGTGGGGAAGAGTCACAGAGGACAGGCCGGAGAGCATTTCTCCAATGAATGGGTAACCTGACAATGACCAGCTCATTAGTCATAGCCAAGAGAACAATTTCAATGGAGAGGTTAGGGAATAAGGCAGCTGAAATAAGTAGAGAGAGTGGATGTGATGAAGGGCAGCCAGGAAACAAGACAACTAATGGTGCAGGGAGTAAGAGAATTAAGCTTCAGGTAAGGCTGGATCAAAGAAATGCTGGGATTAGGGATAGGAAACAAAATACCAGGAAGAGAGGATAATTAGTAGAGCAATATTCCAGATTCTAAGGTGCCCATAACTGCTAAATAATATTGCCTTTCTCAAGTGTTTGAGACCTATCTCCTATTTATCTTGTTATATCTTTCTGTCACTGCTTATCTTAAATTTACTCTTTTCACTCTGACCTATTATCATGTTCTCCATGAAACCTCCTACAGATATTTTCCATGTGTATTTAATACCTCTTTTTTTCTGAACATCTATTGCATGAGTTGGTTTTCATTTACTTTCATTACTTTCTCAAGTGTTTCAGTTGTGTTTTTTTAACCTAATTTCTACCTCCCTAAATATTAAAAACGTTTCTGATAACTTTAAATCATCCACACTCCTGGGCACATATCCATCATGCCTACATTGACTGACAAATTATTTAGAATGTTTACATCTTGACTGCTTCAAAATTTGGAGGGATGGTCTGACACTCCAGTTTGACCTTATTCTTGTTTCTAGGACTGACAATAGATTGGCCTTTCAATTATTTTTCCAATAAGCATGTCATTTCAAATGATATACAGCATTTAACGTTACCTTTCACATGCAGTTGGTGATCACTAAATGTCTATTGATTGGTTGAAATGGTCATTTTTGTTTAGATGAATGGGCTTGATTTTATAATATGCATCTTGCAATGGTTGACACATTCCTGGATTTAATCACTTAAAATAATTTCAGCTAGTAAAATCTTGAATTTATTCCTAAGCCTTTGCAGCAAGTTAGCAACTTGAATTTTCTTCTTGTTTTTGTAAAGTAGGCATATGCAGCAGGCATTACTAGGGCTTGCTACCATCTGGTTCTCCTTTCCTCCCTGGGCATACAGTAGACTATGTTCCCAGCCCCTTTGCAATTAGGCAGGGCCATGTAACTTGTTCTAGCCAATAAAATATAAGCATAAGTGAAGTATATTGCTTTCAGACCCTCTAAATTCTCCTGTTTCTCTTTTCCTCTTTCTGATCATGGATACATCTTCATGTTATGATGACTTTGCCTCATAAATCAAAGCAGAATGGTTGGCTGAGGCACCATATTGTCCTGGAAGGTCACCTGGACTTGAGTTTTATTTTGTTTGAGTGATAAAGTTTTTGATGTGAAAAGCCACTGGGAATTTTTTTTGGTTTTGTTATTGCAGCATAACCTACCTTATCTTGACTATTACTATTAAAAGCTAATGGTGTGCAAAATAGATTTGTAGGCAATGGGGACCTGTCCAGGAATTAAGAAGTTGTTAAACAGCAAGCAATGGTTGTGTAAGTACAATCCCCTATCTCAAGGAGCTTTACCTCCCCCAGGAGAAATAAAGTAAATACTGTAACTAAATGCAAATACAGAATAATGAGGTAAAACACACACAACTAACTCTAACAACCTAAAGGTCTACCTGCCTGTTGAGGATATGTGCTTATAAGTGTTTATTTAACACAACGGTGAAGAGCTTAAGGTAAGGGGTGGGTATGTTTTTGGAGACACTTGAGTCAGGTTTTCTGGAAGGGTTTCCTGAAAAAATCTGCTCTAAGTTGAGGGGAAGGGATGGAACCTGAAGAAAATAATTTCATGAAATAGTTTTAAGGCAGTAGAAGACAAAATATGTACTATCTTTCTATATAAAGAAATTAAGGCAAAAATCACGCCATTAGGATATAATAAAGAATGATTGAAGATAATTGGACTGAAGGAGGCAATAAAGGTAGAAAAATTGTCTAGCAGAGATAAGAGGGATGAGCAGGTTGCCTGGTGGCCAAGGCAAAGAGAGAAATACCATTAGTCATCAAGAATGACAGTGTCCATAATATAAGAAACAAGCCAGTTGTTTGGAAAAGCAGAGTCATTCCTGGCCACTAGGTCTGATGGAAATTCCTAACATGGGTCTGCAAAATTAGGGGAGTGTGATTTAGGGACTGTAAAGAGGAAGAAAAAAATCTTGGCAGTACAAGCAGCTAGAAGAAGCTGAGAGCTTCCATCCAAACAAAAATAAACCATAAAAGCTGAGAAATCATGCATATGCATTATTCTTTAACCTGAAAATCACCATGTGAGGGAGTCCATGATTTAATATTTCAAGTATATCATGAGAAGTACAAGAAAATTTGGGGAAGGTAGTTTCTAGATACTGCATTGGCTATATGAAGCCATGTAGTGTTTTCTTTGGGAAAAAGTGTTTGAGTTTTATTACTGTTTCACTGTGGGTTTGTATGAATATATTGAGTAACTTTTGGTAACTTTGAAAGAGTTCCATTGCAATACCTGATATGTTTGCTTTAAAAACTCCTCTCCAACCTTAAGAAAGATATGCCAGTAGTAATCAAAGTAGTTTTCGTTAAGAACTAATAGACAGCTGTGGCAGATATTCTCAAAGGATTGACAGTTCACAGAGATGGTGAGATAATTTTATAGTTGGACCAAATGACCAGAGAGCTCTTTTATAGCTACTTAAATAAGTTAATATTGATTTTATGATGCTTTTTCTATTACTTTATAAGGGAAAGTAGTGAGAATATGAGGTGTTGGAGTCTGTTGCCCACTTTTACGAACTGGCCTGCTTGCTTATTTTATTAACCATTTCCTGCTTTCCAAGGCAACTGGATAGACTGTTCATGGGCTGAGCACTAGGTCAGGAAACAAGTTTTCTTTTTCTTTTCTTTTTTTACAAAAAAAAAAGAGAGACAAAAAAATCTAACAGACTTGAGACCCTAGCATCTAGTTCTACATAATTTTGTCTTGAATTTGGATTATTTTATTTATCTGTTAACAGAGCCAGATCTAAATGCTAATTGGTAGTCTCTCAGGCAAGTCTCAAACCATTTCTATAAAACCGTTTATTTCCCTGTATTGTACCCAGAACATTCTCAGTTATTGCTCTCAGAATGTTGCATAAACACATGACCCACAAAAAACTGTGACTGTGGCCCAGTTAATGCTGCTGTGTAATTCTCCTTTTATGTATATCCTTGGGGGAAACTATGACCTGATTTAGCCATTGGCTTAACTACGTTTACTTCCATAATTTTCTTAAGAGTCTCCTTTAAAAAAATTTTCTGTTTTAGTTATACATCTCTTGAAATCAGGTTCCAATCCCCTGAAAACATGAGGCAATTGGCACTATTATGTGCTTAGATTCCCGTGGCCCAGGTATCAATTTCCTCCAGATTTCAAGATCTCAGGCCATGGTATCAGTTAATCTAATTTGTACTATATCCTTTAACAGGGTTTCCCACAGATGGTCTTGGCCTGACAGATGTTTGGGTGAGCCAAGGGCAGGTCTCTGAAATGGAGGGTAAGGGTCCTTGTCTGAAATTCACTTAATTCTTAGGAATTGAGCTTCAGTAAAGGTAGATGGACCCAGATTGCTTTGCTGTCTAACATTGGGCCTTCCTAAAACATTTTTTCTTTTTCATTTAGGACTTGAAAGTTCTTAAAAAAATCATCTCCGTTGGGAAATTTTAGCTAAAGAAATTTTATTTTTAGATTTTACATTCAACATGTCTTTTTTCGGCAAAGCAAATAACATTTCATCAGTCAGGAGGGCATAGCGTTTACCCTTGGATGTACAGTGATTGCATTTCCAACTGTAAGGCTGACGCCGTGTGGGGCGTATTTCAGATGGAGGGAGTGGACCGTGGCATCTTGGTATGACGTCAACAGGCCCACCCTCCGCAACCTCCTTTGTGAGACTGAGACCAAACTACAGAAGGAGACCCATGTACTCCATGTAGGAATATTTAAAAGTTAGAAATCAAGCTAACAAATCATTAAAGATAAATATAATTTTGCTTCCTGTCTTGAGGTTTAAATTTAGGATTCTTAAAATCCTTGATTCTCTGTTTAATTGTGCTACTTGGGGAGAGTTGACCTCAGCCCTGGGCCTTCAGCCTTCAACCTGCAGCTCTTTTCTCCCCACCTCCAGCTCCTGCACCAGCAGTGGCCTCTCACATGCATGCCAATGTATATGCCACAGAAACAGCTGCCCCGTGGCCATATCTTGGGCCTAGAGGGGCATGTAAAGGTCACATATTCTGCCCTCAGGAGGATGGGCTTGGGGAACTGGCCAATGAAGGCCCTGGAAGGGGGCTCAGGAGATTCTTGGGCCCTGGGTCCCGGGTGTAGTTTAGAAGGAGGGTATATTAGATTGTTAAGACATCTTTAACAAAATACCACAAATTGGGTAGCGTTAACAACAACAATGTATTATCTCAGAGTTCTGGAGGCTAGAGGTCCGAGATCAAGGTGTCAGCAAGGTTTGGTTTTTTTCCTGAGGACTGTGAGAGAGAATCTATTCCATCCCTCACCCCTGGCTTCTGGGGGTTTGCTGGAAATCTTTGGCATTTCTTAGCTTGTAGATGCATCGCCTTGATCTCTGCCTTCATCTTCACATGGCATTCTCCCTGTGCTCGTGTCTGTGTCCAAATATCCCCTTTTTACAAGAACACCAGTCACATTTGCTTAGGACCCACCCTAATGACCTCATACTAATTTGATTATATCCTAACTTGAGAAAACTCTATTTCCAAATAAGATCACATTCTGGGGTGTGGGGGGTAAAGACTTCAATGTGTGAATTTTGGGGGGAAGTTTTTCAATCTATGACAGAAGGCAAGTGTGGGCTCCTGTGGGCACTTCCTCTTGGCCTCATGGATTCTATCGTATTGGTAAGGTTGTTGACGGGCAGGATGTAGCAGGGACCCAACTAAGGGAAGTGCTGGGCAAAATTTCTTTCCTTATCACCAGTATCTCTGCAGTCTTTGACATGGAAGATCTAATAGTTTAAAAAGCAATAGAAAGGGCATGAACTTTAACTTTCTCTGAATTTCCCCAGTTGATCAAATTAATGAAGCCTCTTTCCTTACCTCTGGACCGTCCTTCCGATCTATTCCATCCTATCACTTCATTCCCTCTTCACTCCTAATTCCCATGACAACTTTTCACGCAGGTCATTTTATAGGTTATGTGTTTCTGCTTTTTTCCAACCCAAACTGTTGGTCTTTAGCACAGTATCGGAGTGTTGCAAGTCTTCAGTAAAATTGTGTTGGTCCTCTAGGCCTCTGGCCTTTGTTGGTTGCACATTTAATGAATTAGCTTTGATTCTGGACAGTATATTTCTAGTTTTGAGGGCAGTCAGGCCTTCGATGCTGTGTATGTGGGTTATTTCTGAGCCTGCATTTTAAAAATAATCCATGGCGGGAAGGAGGGGTATTCAATTCTGTGACTAAAAACAATCTCCTGGGAGCCAAAGAAACACACAGATAATGTTTATTCTCCGTGCTAAAAATAGGTGGGCTGGTATTTTTAGTCATTCCCCAAAATATGGTGTCTGGACTCAAATTCAGCTGTGGGTGCCAGTCTTTATGGGATCGAATGAGATGGGTCATGTGGGGAGGAGCCGCTGGGGTCAGATGTTAGGAAAAAAACCTTTCTAGGAGAGAAGCTGGGCCTTGCTACCAATTTAAGGTTTCCAGCTAATGAGGGTGTAGTTCAATTTCAAACATTTTTAGAGTTAAAAAAAACAAAAACAAAAACAAAAACAAAAACAAAGCAACCTCAAGGAATTATCGAGAGCATAAAGACCAGCAGTTGTTACATCCCAGGTTGTAAAAATGAGCTACTTCTTCCCCTCAGATGAGGGCAAAAAGTGGTCTGGAATCACAACACAATTAATTTGTTTGCTTGGGTATAAATTTAAAACTACTTACCTGAATTTTTTTTCTTCTGTAATTTGCCAGATTTAATTCAGTCCCAATGGATTTGCTTTTTACCACCTTACTATAAAATCTGATTCAGTTTCATAGTTTTTTTATCCCTCTCATTTCCAGCTAAATGTATGGTTTAAGAAAACACCAGGGTTATAGCTGGTGTTTTTGTCATGTTTCTTGTATAGACTTTCTGGGACTCTAGGTGTGGGAAAGGGAAGGGGGGTTTTCATGGCCATTTAAATAGTTTAAGAAATTTTTCCAAATCAACATGGTTGTTCCCCCCACCCCCACTTCTGAACAAGCCAAGTTTAAGAGATCATTTCTTTATCAGATCTTAGATCTACTGAATTACTGCTGGGGTTGAGATCAGTTGTGAGGTTTGGAAAGGAGTGGAAAGAACCATGCTTGGTGAAAAAGTGCTAAGGGTTAGATGTGTCACACTTAAAAATAAAAACAGAATTTGAGTTATTTCTGTATTGTATGACAAAACCATCTTTCCTGCCTCACCAGCCTAAGACCAGGAATAAAAAGGCTGGGGGCTGCCTCCAAATCATAGGCTGTGTGTGAGATTCAAATTAAACCCATCCCACAGCAGAAGCTTCTGGAAGATGTTTAATGTGACTTTGAAAGTAGCAGAATGAGCAGCATTGATTTCACTCAGTGTCCAACAAGCACATGTGGTATCATTGTGCTGGGGTGGGTGCGAGGGCATTGGGGTGCGACAGAGACATTCTCATTGCATGAGTTAGGATGGAGCAACTTGTCTGTGTATCTTATTTCAAGCCTGCTTGAAGGTTCTTCTTGTGACACGAGTGAGTTTAATGTCACACTATACTCCTTACATAGAAATTAGAAAATCAAATCCTTGCTTGCATAACCATGCCATCTCTGCACAAGTTATAGTTTGGTAACACTGGGTTGGGGGGGGGGTAGAATTTATCGCCAAAGGACCATCAGACTGAAAAAAAGAAAGAAAGAAATGCTGTATATGTCATGACATCTATGCCATGTCATCTGCCAAGTAGATGTGATTTTTAAAGATTTTTAATGATTTTTAAAGTCCTCTAACTCCATCCCCAACTAATTCCCCTGTCTGTAGTGAACCTCTTCAGATCTCTCATGATGGGAATTATGGACATTTTGAGGGGCAGTTGTATTGTATTTTCCAGAGTAATTTTTTTTTTAAAGTACACTCTTCATATTGCAACCATTCTGAGATTAATGACCATAATTTTGGAGCTATTATTTTCTTTTAAAACTCAATGTAAAATTTCTTTTCTTTTTGATTTCATGAAACTAAATGTCTCAGAATCACCAAACTCTAGTGTAAAGATGGGGACACTGAAGGCAAGTCACACAGGAAGTTGGTGGCAAAGGTGGGAACCTACATATTGTAGTTATTTTTCAAGCTCTTCGGTGGACCCTGACATTATCTGTTTAGCAATTTTCTATTCCTTGTAATTAAAATATAAAGAGTTGTGTTTTCTCTCTGCTTGATATTCTCCACACAATCTTCTTGGAGGAGATTGAGGATTTTTCTGGACTCCTGGGGCTTGTCTGGTTACCTCTCCCGACAGACCTGGACACAGCCCTGTGTGTGTCTGTCGCACTCAGCAGGGCAGCAAATGGCAGGGTCCTGCTGTGATTTCACAGTCCTGCCTTTCTTCTCGGGCATCCAGGCTGGGATATATATACACCATTACCACATCATTCACAGCTTCCTGTCAGCAAGCCAAGAATCACATCACCTTATCCCACACTCATATTAGCACGAATAATTTAAATCAACATTTCTGTTGGGCTGCATTGGGGGATACTGTTGTTTGGGAAGTCGGGTGCATCTACAGGGCTGGCTGACAGTGGTAGGTTTTCTTACTCTTGGTGGGCTCAAGTGCCTGTCTAAATACAGCCCCTTCACAACTGCCTTGTTGTCTCAACCCAGCAGGCAGTGATTCTGGCTCACTACATCACAGCCTTTCGTGTCAACAAAGCCTCGTCTTTGCAGTTTTCCAAGTGTTAGCCGGAGGGTGTATGTCTCTGCCTGTGAGTGTGTTTGCTAGGAAAGTTTTCCTCCCTAATGGAGGAAAGGGAGAACAGAAACAAGCCACAGAATTCTCTAGAAATGCCCACGACTCATTCAGATTTCATCGTGAGGTTACGTGCTCTTCTTCCTCCCTGAATCTCTTGAGACCTCTTGATGTATCATAGAATCAACGACCTCTAACTTGGATGACCAGCTAGAAGTCAATCCAAATCTAAACACTCTTCCAGTCTCCTTGGCACCTTTCAACAAGAACAATAATGCCTGCACACTGAGCTTCTCTCCTGTCCTGGCAAAGGGGGTAAAATGGAAAGGACCATCAAGATCTCTTCACTTCTGGTGCTTCCATCCTTACATTTTTTCAGATTTGGGACGTGACTTTTAAAAAAGACAATGCCAAGTGCAATGATAGGCATATTAGTAATGTATGTGCGAGACAAAGAATGAATATTTTGGGGAAACTTACAGGGGAGAATAGAATAGAGACTTCACATTAGAAAATTCTTTCTGAAGATGAAGGTAGAATCATCAGACATTCAATTGACTGGCATACTATTCCTACTGTCTTTACACAGCTATGATTATTTAGGTCAGTGCACAAGCTATTGGTACAATTCTTCATTTCCCTGTGGTAATACTTTACATGACATCCTTGCCATGGTCTCATGGTGGCAAGAGTGGATTACCCAATGCCTTGATTTTGCACTTGGCCATTTTGCTTGTTTGGTCAATGGGGTGTTAACTAATGTGAGGCTTAATATGTGATTGGGCTGATGGCCTTCCTTTTTGCACTTCTGTTGAAAACATCTCGACTTGCGGCAAGATGGCGGAAGAGTAAGATGCAGAGATCACCTTCCTTCCCACAGATACATTAGAACTACATCTACACGTGGAACTGCTCCTACAGAACACCCAATGAACGCTGGCAGAAGACGTCAGACCTCCCAAAAGGCAAGAAACTCCCCACGTACTTGGGTAGGGCAAAAGAAAAAAGAAATAACAGAGGCAAAAGAATAGGGACGGGACCTGCACCAGTGGGAGGGAGCCATGAAGGAGGAAATGTTTCCACACACTAGGAAGCCCCTTCATGGGTGGAGACTGCGGGTGGCAGAGGGGGGAAGCTTCAGGGCCACAGAGGAGAGAGCAGCCACAGGAGTGCGGAGGGAAAAGCAGAGAGATTCCCGCACGGAGGATCGGTGCCGAGCAGCACTGACCAGCCCGAGAGGCTTGTCTGCTCACCCGCCGGGGCGGGCGGGGGCTGGGAGCTGAGGCTTGGGCTTCGGTCGGATCGCAGGGAGAGGACTGGGGTTGGCTGCGTGAACACAGCCTGAAGGGGTTAGTGCACCACAGCTAGCCGGGAGGGAGTCCGGGGAAAAGTCTGCAGCTGCCAAAGAGGCAAGAGACTTTTTCTTGCCTCTTTGTTTTGCGGCGCACAAGAAGAGGGGATTCAGAGCGCCGCCTAAACGAACTCCAGAGACGGGCGTGAGCCACGGCTATCAGCGTGGATCCCAGAGACGGGCATGAAACGCTAAGGCTGCTGCTGCCACCACCAAGAAGCCTGTGTGCGAGCACAGGTCACTCTCCACACTGCCCCTCCCGGGAGCCTGTGCAGCCTGCCACGGCCAGGCTCCCGTGATCCAGGGACAACTTCCCCGGGAGAACGCAGGCGCGCCTCGGGCTGGTTCAACATCACGCCGGCCTCTGCCGCCGCAGGCTCAACCCTCATCTGTACCCCTCCCTCCCCCCAGCCTGAGTGAGCCAGAGCACCCGAATCAGCTGCTCCTTAAACCCCGTTCTGTCTGGGCGGGGAACAGATGCCCTCAGGTGACCTACACGCAGAGGCGGGTCCAAATCCAAAGCTGAACCCCGGGAACTGTGCGAACAAAGAAGAGAAAGGGAAATCTCTCCCAGCAGCCTCAGAAGCAGCGGATTAAAGCTCCACAAACAACTTGATGTGCTTGCATCTGCTGAATACCTGAATAGACAACGAATCATCCCAAATTCAGGAGGTGGACTTTGGGAGCAGGATATATTAATTTTTCCCCTTTTCCTTTTTTTGTGAATGTATATGTGTATGCTTCTGGGGGAGATTTTGTCTGTATAGCTTTGCTTTCACCATTTGTCCTAGGGTTCGATCTGTCAGTTTTTTTTTTTTCTTTACTTAAAAAATTTTTTTCTTAATAAATGTTTTCTTAATAATTTTTTCCTTATTTTCTATTTTTAAAAATTAAAAAAATTTTTTCTTAATAAGTTTTTTCATATTTTTTATTTTAAAAAATTAAAAATTTTTTTCTAATAAATTTTTTTCTTAATAATTTTTTTCTTATTTTTTATTATAAAAATTAATAAATTTAATTTTAAAAATTAAGAAATTTTTTTCTTAATAAAATTTTTTAAATAATTTTTTTTCTTATTTTCTATTATAATAGCTTTATGTTACGTTATTTTATTTTATTTTATCCCCTTTCTTTCTTTCTTTCTTTCTTTCTTTCTTTCTTTCTTTCTATTTTTTCTCCCTTTTTTTCTGAGCCATGTGGATGAACGCCTCTTGGTGCTCCAGCCAGGCATCAGGACTGTGCCTCTGAGGTGGGAGAGCCAACTTCAGGACACTGGTCCACAAGAATCCTCCCAGCTCCACGTAATACCAAATGGTGAAAATCTCTCAGAGATCTCCATCTCAACATCAAGACCCAGCTTCACTCAACGACCAGCAAGCTACAGTGCTGGATACCCTATGCCAAACAACTAGCAAGACAGGAACACAGCCCCATCCATTAGCAGAGAGGCTGACTAAAATCACAATAAGGCCACAGACACCCCAAAACACACCACCAGACGTGGACGTGCCCACCAGAAAGACAAGATCCAGCCTTATCCACCAGAACACAGGCACTAGTCCCCTCCACCAGGAAGCCTACAAAACCCACTGAACCAACCTTAGCCACTGGTGACAGATACCAAAAACAGCGGGAACTACGAACCTGCAGCCTGTAAAAAGGAGACCCCAAACACAGTAAGATAAGCAAAATGAGACGACAGAAAAACACACAGCAGATGAAGGAGCAGGGTCAAAACACACCAGACCTAACAAATGAAGAGGAAATAGGTAGTCTACCTGAAAAAGAATTCAGAATAATGATAGTAAGGATGAGCCAAAATCTTGGAAATAGAATAGACAAAATGAAAGAAACATTTAACAAGGACGTAGAAGAACTAAAGAGGAACCAAGCAATGATGAAAAACACAATAAACGAAATTAAAAATACTCTAGACGGGATCAATAGCAGAATAACTGAGGTAGAAGAAAGGATAAGTGACCTGGAAGATAAAATAGTGGAAATAACTACTGCAGAGCAGAATAAAGAAAAAAGAATGAAAAGAACTGAGGACAGTCTCAGAGACCTCTGGGACAACATTAAACGCACCAACATTCGAATTATAGGGGTCCCAGAGGAAGAAGAGAAAAAGAAAGGGACTGAGAAAATATTTGAAGAGATTATAGTTGAAAACTTCCCTAATATGGGAAAGGAAATAGTTAATCAAGTCCTGGAAGCACAGAGAGTCCCATACAGGATAAATCCAAGGAGAAACACGCCAAGACACATATTAATCAAACTATCAAAAATTAAATATAAAGAAAACATATTAAAAGCAGCAAGGGAAAAACAACAAATAACACACAAGGGAATCCCCATAAGGTTAACAGCTGATCTTTCAGCAGAAACTCTGCAAGCCAGAAGGGAGTGGCAGGATATACTTAAAGTGATGAAGGAGAAAAACCTACAACCAAGATTACTCTACCCAGCAAGGATCTCATTCAGATTTGATGGAGAAATTAAAACCTTTACAGACAAGCAAAAGCTGAGAGAGTTCAGCACCACCAAACCAGCTTTACAACAAATGCTAAAGGAGCTTCTCTAGGCAAGATACACAAGAGAAGGAAAACACCTACAATAACAAACCCAAAACATTTAAGAAAATGGGAATAAGAACATACATATCGATAATTACCTTAAATGTAAATGGATTAAATGCTCCCACCAAAAGACACAGACTGGCTGAATGGATACAAAAACAAGACCCATATATATGTTGTCTACAAGAGACTCACTTCAGACCTAGAGACACATACAGACTGAAAGTGAGGGGATGGAAAAACATATTCCATGCAAACGGAAATCAAAAGAAAGCTGGAGTAGCAATTCTCATATCAGACAAAATAGACTTTAAAATAAAGACTATTACAAGAGACAAAGAAGGACACTATATAATGATGAAGGGATCGATCCAAGAGGAAGGTGTAACAATTGTAAATATTTATGCACCCAACATAGGAGCACCTCAATACATAAGGCAAATACTAACAGCCTTAAAGGGGGAAATTGACAGTAATAATCATAGTAGGGGACATTAACACCCCACTTTCACCAATGGACAGATCATCCAAAATGAAAATAAATAAGGAAACACAAGCTTTAAATGATACATTAAACAAGATGGACTTAATTGATACTTATAGGACATTCCACCCAAAAACAACAGAATACACATTTTGCTCAAGTGCTCATGGAACATTCTCCAGGATAGATCATATCTTGGGTCAAAAATCAAGCCTTGGTAAATTTAAGAAAATTGAAATCGTATCAAGTATCTTTTCCGACCACAACGCTATGAGACTAGATATCAATTACAGGAAAAGATCTGTAGAAAATACAAACACATGGAGGCTACGCAATACACTACTTAATAACGAAGTGATCCCTGAAGAAATCAAAGGGGAAATAAAAAAATACCTAGAAACAAATGACAATGGAGACACGATGACTCAAAACCTATGGGATGCAGCAAAAGCAGTTCTAAGAGGGAAGTTTATAGCAATACAAGCCTACCTCAAGAAACAGGAAACATCTCGAATAAACAACCTAACCTTGCACCTAAAGCAATTAGAGAAAGAAGAACAAAAGTACCCCAAAGCTAGCAGAAGGAAAGAAATCATAAAGACCAGATCAGAAATAAATGAAAAAGAAATGAAGGAGACAATAACAAAGATCAATAAAACTAAAAGCTGGTTCTTTGAGAAGATAAACAAAATTGATAAACCATTAGCCAGACTCATCAAGAGAAAAAAGGAGAAAACTCAAATCAATAGAATTAGAAATGAAAAAGGAGAAGTAACCACTGACACTGCAGAAATACAAACGATCATGAGAGATTACTACAAGCAACTCTATGCCAATAAAATGAACAACCTGGAAGAAATGGACAAATTCTTAGAAATGCACAACCTGCCGAGACTGAACCAGGAAGAAATAGAAAATAGGAACAGACCAATCACAAGCACTGAAATTGAAACTGTGATTAAAAATCTTCCAACAAACAAAAGCCCAGGACCAGATGGCTTCACAGGCGAATTCTATCAAACATTTAGAGAAGAGCTAACACCTATCCTTCTCAAACTCTTCCAAAATATTGCAGAGGGAGGAACACTCCCAAACTCGTTCTACGAGGCCACCATCACCCTGATACCAAAACCAGACAAAGATGTCACAGAGAAAGAAAACTATAGGCCAAAATCACTGATGAACATAGATGCAAAAATCCTCAACAAATTACTAGCAAACAGAATCCAACAGCACATTAAAAGGATCATACACCATGATCAAGTGGGGTTTATTCCAGGAATGCAAGGATTCTTAAATATATGCTAATCAATCAACGTGATACATCATATTAACAAATTGAAGGAGAAAAACCACATGATCATCTCAATAGATGCAGAGACAGCTTTCGACAAAATTCAACACCCATTTATGATAAAAGCCCTGCAGAAAGTAGGCATAGAGGGAACTTTCCTCAACATAATAAAGGCCATATATGACAAACCCACAGCCAACATTGTCCTCAATGGTGAAAAACTGAAACCATTTCCACTAAGATGAGGAACAAGACAAGGTTTCCCACTCTCACCATTATTATTCAACATAGTTTTGGAAGTGTTAGCCACAGCAATCAGAGAAGAAAAAGAAATAAAAGGAATCCAAATCGGAAAAGAAGAAGTAAAGCTGTCACTGTTTGCAGATGACATGATACTATACATAGAGAATCCTAAAGATGCTACCAGAAAACTGCTAGAGCTAATCAATGAACTTGGTTAAGTAGCAGGATACAAAATTAATGCACAGAAATCTGTTGCATTCCTATACACTAATGAGGAAAAATCTGAAAATGAAATTAAGAAAACACTCCCGTTTACCATTGCAACAAAAAGAATAAAATATCTAGGAATAAACCTACCTAAGGAGACAAAAGACCTGTATGCAGAAAATTATAAGACACTGATGAAAGAAATTAAAGATGATACAAATAGATGGAGAGATATACCATGTTCTTGGATTGGAAGAATCAACATTGTGAAAATGACTCTACTACCCAAAGCAATCTACAGATTCAATGCAATCCCTATCAAACTACCACTGACATTTTTCACAGAACTAGAACAAAAAATTTCACTATTTGTATGGAAACACAAAAGACCCTGAATAGCCAAAGCAATCTTGAGAACGAAAAATGGAGCTGGAGGAATCAGGCTCCCTGACTTCAGACTACATTACAAAGCTACAGTAATCAAGACAGTTTGGTACTGGCACAAAAACAGAAATATAGATCAATGGAACAGGATAGAAAGCCCAGAGATAAACCCACACACATATGGTCACCTTATCTTTGATAAAGGAGGCAAGCATATACAGTGGAGAAAAGACAGCCTCTTCAATAAGTGATGCTGGGAAAATTGGACAGGTACATGTAAAAGTATGAAATTAGAACACTCCCTGACACCATACACAAAAATAAAGTCAAAATGGATTCAAGACCTAAGTGTAAGGCCAGACACTATCAAACTCTTAGAGGAAAACATAGGCAGAACACTCTATGACATAAATCACAGCAAGATCCTTTTTGACCCACCTCCTAGAGAAATGGAAATAAAAACACAAATAAACAAATGGGACCTAATGAAACTTAAAAGCTTTTGCACAGCAAAGGAAACCATAAACAAGACCAAAAGACAACCCTCAGAATGGGAGAAAATATTTGCAAATGAAGCAACTGACAAAGGATTAATCTCCAAAATTTACAAGCAGGTCATGCAGCTCAATATCAAAAAAACAAACAACCCAATCCAAAAATGGGCAGAAGACTTAGACAGCCATTTCTCCAAAGAAGATATACAGAGTGCCAACAAACACATGAAAGAATGCTCAACCTCATTAATCATTAGAGAAATGCAAATCAAAACTACAATGAGATATCATCTCACACTGGTCAGAATGGCCATCATCAAAAAATCTAGAAACAATAAATGCTGGAGAGGGTGTGGAGAAAAGGGAACCCTCTTGCACTGTTGGTGGGAATGTAAATTGATACAGCCACTATGGAGAACAGTATGGAGGTTCCTGAAAAAACTACAAATAGAACTACCATACGACCCAGCAATCCCAATACTGGGCACATACCGTGAGAAAACCATAATTCAAAAAGAGTCATGTACCAAAATGTTCATTGCAGCTGTATTTACAATAGCTAGGACATGGAAGCAACCTAAGTGTCCATCATCGGATGAATGGATAAAGAAGATGTGGCACATATATACAATGGAATATTATTCAGCCATAAAAAGGAATGGAATGGAGGTATTTGTAGTGAGGTGGATGGAGTTAGAGTCTGTCATACATCGTGAAGTAAGTCAGAAAGAGAAAAACAAATACAGTATGCTAACACATATATATGGAATCTAAGGGAAAAAAAAAAGGTGATGAAGAACCTAGTGGCAAGACGGGAATAAAGACACAGACCTACTAGAGAATGGACTTGAGGATATGGGGATGGGGAGGGGTAAGATGTGACAAGGTGAGAGAGTGACATGGACATATATACACTACCAAATGTAAAATAGATAGCTAGTGGGAAGCAGCCACATAGCACAGGGAGATCAGCTCGGTGCTTTGTGACCACCTAGAGGGGTGGGATAGGGAGGGTGGGAGGGAGGGAGATGCAAGAGGGAAGAGATATGGGAACATATGTATATGTATAACTGATTCACTTTGTTATAAAGCAGAAACTAACACACCATTGTAAAGCAATTATACTCCAATAAAGATGTTAAAAAAAAAAAATCTCTATCTCCCTACCCCATAAACTGTTGGTCCCAAGAGGATGAGAAACATGGAGTAGATCTAAAAAAACTTTGGCCTGAAGCCAAGCCTAGTTGAGCCCAGCCTAGATCAGCCAAACCCAAGCCAATGGCCAGATGCATGGGCAAGAAAGAAATGACTATTATATGCCATTGAGATTTTGTGTTTTTTTGTTACATAGCAACAGCTGACTTTTATATAATACACTACAATTACTACCAACTTTCACTTCACAACAATTTTATCAGACTTTGTGGTTGGTTGTCACATAGTAACAGCTGACTGATACATGCCACTACTAACATTATTACTAACTTCCATTTCAAAACAACCCAGTGAGCCTGCTTTATAAAGAGAGAGGTTGCCGGTGATCCTGGAGCTCATCCAGTGTCCCTGTTCTATTTGCTGAGGAAATTGAGGCTCAGAGATGGTCACTTGGCTGATATAACACAATCTGAAAAGGTCCAACAGGAATTCTCTGACTGAACCACAAGTGTGGCTTATCTATTCTCAAGCTTCAGGTTAAGAGGGTAGGACGGTGGCTGATGGTGTAAGAAATTCTAAACCATGTTTGTGCCACCAATTATATAGCTACCTTCTATTTACATGACATAAAGCTCACCCATATTTGAAACCAGATCAGAGGTTAAAGATCTATGAATGAGAGGTTGTAGTCAATTCATCTCATGTATAAGCATATTTCCAGACTCCGGGCTGCATCTAGCAGTAACCTAAATGACAAATTGGAACAGGTCAAAGTAACCACAACCAAAGCTCTCAAGGAAACATTAGGAGAAAAAAAAGTGGAAGCAACCTATGTGCCCATCAGTGGATGAATGGATAAACAAAATGCGGTATACACATACAATGGAATATTTTTCAGACTTCATAAGGAAGGAAATTCTGACACATGTTACAGCATGGATGGACCTGAAGGACATCTGGCTAAGTAAAATAAGTGAGACACAAAAAGACAAATAGTGTATGATTCCATTTATATGGAGTATCTAGAGTAGACAAATTCATAGAAACAGGAAGAATGGTGGTTTCCAGGGGAACATAGGAAGCAGAAAATGAGTTGTTATTTAATGGGTATAGAGCTTCAATTTTGCAAGATGAAAAAGTTCTGGAGATTGGTTGCACAAAAATATTAATATACTGAATACTACTGAACTTAGAAATGGTTAATTAGTAAATTTTATGTTAGTTTTTTAAACTACAATTAGAAAGTAAAAAAAAAAAAAAAATCTTTGTTTTTGATCACTGGGAGAAGACCCACAGATCCCTCCTCACTGCAGAGCTGGCCAACTTTGGCTTAGTTTGTGTCTTTAGTTCCTGTTTCAAATTGTAACCACCCCTAACCCTCCATCCTCTTATGCTTAAACTCTCCTACCAGTAGTCTGATGATCAGTAACCCTAATAGGTACCAGGCTTAATTCCCTTGTTAAAACCCATATGGAGTTATTTTCTCTTTTTATTTTCTAATTTATCTATATTGAAGTTTTGTTTATTCACAATATGTACATGTCATATACAAGATTAAATATTTTCTTTCTTTGTTATTCTCTCTTCTAGTTCTGTTACTATATGATTTTCTGTTTTGGCCCATAGTATGCTAATTTTTCCTCCTATGGAGTTCCTGCATTTAAGTAGGAAACCCTTGTTTTGTTTCCATTTATTCAACAAGCATATGTTGAAGACCCACTTTATGTACTTTATGTGCTGATAAATAGTGATACTGTTGATGATTGCAGAAACACATAAGATGAACAAAAATGGATTAAGTTACTTTCAGTTTAGACATGGTTAGTATTATATATATTTAATTACAATTGATTACTTAAAATAGATTAACCAATTGTGTAGTGATTTTACTCTAATCTAAATGTTTGACTAGAGCACAATTCTCCATTCATGTCAGAGACACTTTACAAATCTAAGGGCAAAGACGGCTATAGATAAAAGTGGGCAGTGTCAATGCCAAACACCCTCCTCCTTTACATTCAACACAAGTTATAAACGTTTACACACATCAATGCCATCTGTAAGCACCTCTCTTCCTAAGCCTTCCCCACCATAGACACAGCTGCTAAACAGTTATGGGCTCTGACTCTGTCACCATAAGGTTCCCATACCTTATCCTTATTACTTCTTTGATCCTCCCATGGGAGCTGCACCTGTGCTAAGATCCTCTCTCTCTCTCTCTCTCTCTCTCTCTGTGTCTGTCCATGCCTTAATTCTGTTTCAGGAAGTTTTTCTCACATGCTGGCTAACACACTCTTCAACCTCCTTCACTTTAAACTCTTTCTTTCCTTGTCTTGTAAGATCTGGGGCATTTCACACAAGCCTGTGTCTGTCAGTCTCTTTCTCTCTTTCGTTCTGGATGCATTAAAAGAAAGCATCCCAGGTGATTCTGTTGCATGTGGTCTGAGGATCATTCTTAGAGAAAAGCATACATTTTTGGTATTAAGCATATGTGAGTTTCAGTACTGGTTCTGCCACTTCATAGCTAAGTTATACTGAGAAACGAAGCCCTCATATCCATATCTATAAAATGGGGCTCATGAGAGTACCAGGTTGATTTACGATTGTCTCGTTTCTGCCTTTAGATTTTGTAAATCATCTCTGGTAGATGGGATTTCGTGAGCAAGATGAGGGATTGGCTGAAGATAGGAGCCCAAGTAGTTTATCAGTACTATCCGTCAGAAAGCAAAGCTATGGAACAAGATATGATGGCCATTTGGTGGCTTGGTGGCGGCAGTCTGCAGAAGTTCTCTTCTGATGACTGCAATTTCTCAGTGAAGAAGGAAGCAAAGTCAAACAGAATGAAGATGGGTAGGAGGAACTGGGAATGTGAGGACAGAGGAGAGGCTGTGAAATACGCTTTGTATTAGTTTCCTACTGCTGCCATAACAAAATACCACAAACTAAGTGATGTAAACAGCAAAAATTTACTGTCTCACAGTTCTGGAGACTAGAAGCCCAAAATCAAGATGTTGGCAGGGTTGGGTCCTTCTGAGGGTTGTGAGGGGGCATCTGTTCTGTGCCTCTCTCCTAGTTTCTGGTGGTTGACTGGCAACTCCACTCTCTGCCTTGATTTCCCTGTGTGCATGCCTGTTCCCTATGTCCAAATTTCCCCTTTTTACAAGGACACCAGTCAAACTAGATAATAGCTTACCCTAACTACCTCATTTTAACTTGATTACCTCTGTAAAGACCTTATTTCCAAATAAGGTCATATTTTGAGGCATTGGCTGTTAGAATTTCAAAATATCTTTTTGGGGGGACACAATACAACCCTTAAGAGGCATACAGGAGAGGGGGTAGCAAATGAATCAGATATGCATGACTTGATTGTAGACAACATGCAGACAAGAGCCCAACTGACATCTGTGGTCACGAACTTAAAATGAGACCAACCAGTTAGGTGTTTTTTCTTCAGCTATGTTCATCTGCACAGAAAAACTTTGGAGTTCAGTTTCTTTTTTCTTATTTTGTTTAATTGTTGGTCATTTTGCAGGGAGCACACTTGCAAATGTCTACTATTTTGATTACATTGTTTTTAATTGGTGGGCTGTCATGCAACCATTTTTTAAAAAGATTTATTTATTGTTTATTTATTTAATTTATTTTTGGCTGTGTCAGGTCTTAGCTGCAGCATGCGGGATCTTTGTTGAGGCATCTGGGATCTTTTGTTGCAGTGCACGAGCTTCTCTCTAGTTGTGATATGCTGGTTTTCTCTTCTCTAGTTGTGGCATGCAGGCTCCAGGGCTCATGGCCTCTGTAGTTGTGGCACACAGGCTCTCTAGTTGAGGCGCGCAAGCTCAGTAGTTGTGGCGCACGGGCTTAGTTGCTCCACAGCATGTGGGATCTTAGTTCCCTGACCAGGGGTAGAGCCCATGTCCCCTGAATTGTAAAGCAGAGTCTTTACCACTGGATCACCAGGGAAGTCCCCATGCAACAATTTTTAACATTGATGATATAAGAAAATGACTTAAAAATTAAGCATCTGTTTTTTTGTACTGAAAGCAACAAAATAATTTGTTGGTGTCCTTTTGGATCAGGAGGATTCAGTCCCGGGGAGAATTCATGCCTCGTTCTCACCCAGTAGTAAGACATAGTGAAAATTTAAACAGACAAACAAACAAACAAAAAATAACTGCTTAATGGGAAATTTCCAACACAGACAAAAGTAGAGAGGATAGTACAATGAACCTCTATGTAAATACCATCCAGCTTGAACAATGATCAACTCATGGCTAATCTTGTTTTATCTATATCCTTACTCATTTCTCCCATATTATTTTGAAGCAAACCCCAGACATCAAATCTTTTCATGTAGAAATATTTCGGTATCTCTAAAGGATTTTAAAAAGTCCACAATACTTAAAAACTAACAAAATTTCTTCCTATCATTAAATATCCAATATGCAATATTCTCATAATTATTTTTATAGTTTTTGGAGACAAGATTTAAAAATAAGGGCCATTGTGATTTGCCCAAATGTCACAAATTTCTTTTAATCTGAAAGTTTCTCTTCCTCGTGTCTCTCTTTTTTCTTTCCTTAAAATTTATTTATAGAAGAAAACATTGTCTTGTGGAGTTCCTATCTGGATTGTGTTGACTGGATCCCATGGTGTGGTTTATCAGGTTCTTATGTCCTTGTATTTCCTAAAACTGATAGTTATGTCTACAGGCTTAATCAACACTAGTTTGATTTTTTTTGTCATGACATATCATGGGAAGTGATGGTTCTCTCAGGTGGCACAAAATAACTGGTTGTCTCTTCTTTTGTGATATTGGCTGCCAGTGATGCTTAATGACCATTAATTTATTGGGGCTGCCAAAACAATAATATTGTATCATTCATTTTTCATTAGTTAGCTGGAATTGATCCACAGCTGCTATTTGGATATTTGCTGCTACAGTTCATATAGGAAAGACAGAGTAAGTACTTGTTTCTTTCCTTTATTTATTTATTTATATTTATTTATTTATTTATTTATTTTTAACATCGTTATTGGAGTATAATTGCTTTACAGTGGTGTGTTAGTTTCTGCTTTATAAAAAAGTGAATCAGCTATACATATAAATATATCCCCATATATCTTCCCTCTTGCCTCTCCCTCCCACCCTCCCTATCCCACCCCTCTAGGTGGTCACAAAGCACCGAGCTGATCTCCCTGTGCTATGTGGCTGCTTCCCACTAGCTATCTATTTTACATTTGGTAGTGTATATAAGTCCATGTCACTCTCTCACTTATTCCCAGCTTACCCTTCCCCCTCCATGTGTCCTCAAGTCCATTTTCTGCGTCTGCGTATTTATTCCTGTCCTGTCCTTGGGTTCTTCAGAAACATTTTCTTTTTCTTTTCTTTAAATTCCATATATATGTGTTAGCATAAGGTATTTGTTTTTCTCTTTCTGAGATACTTCACTCTGTATAACAGTCTCCTGGTCCATCCACCTCACTACAAATAACTCAGTTTTGTTTCTTTTTATGGCTGGGTAATATTCCATTGTATACATGGGCCACATCTTCTTCCTCCATTCATCTGTCACTGGACACTTAGGTTGCTTCCATGTCCTGGCTATTGTAAATAGAGCTGCAATGAACATTGTGGTACGTGACTCTTTTTGAATTATGGTTTTCTCAGGGTATATGCCCAGTATTGGGATTGCTGGGTAGTATGGTAGTTCTATTTTTAGTTTTTAAAGGAACCTCCATACTGTTCTCCATAGTGGCTGTATCAATTTACATTCCCACCAACAGTGCAAGAGGGTACCCTTTTCTCCACACCCTCTCCAGCATTTTTTGTTTGTAGATTTTTGATGATGGCCATTCTGACTGGTGTGAGGTGATACCTCATTGTAGTTTTGATTTACATTTCTCTAATGATTAGTGATGTTGAGCATCATTTCATGTGTTTGTTGGCAATCTGTATATCTTCTTTGGATAAATGTCTATTTTGGTCTTCTGCCCATTTTTGGATTGGGTTGTTTGTTTTTTTGATATTGAGCTGCATGTGCTGCTTGTATAATTTGGTGATTAATCCTTTACCAGTTGCTTCATTAGCAGATATTTTCTCCCATTCTTAGGGTTGTCTTTTCATCTTGTTTATGGTTTCCTTTGCTGTGCAGAAGCTTTTAAGTTTCATTAGGTCCCATTTGTTTATTTTTGTTTTTATTTCCATTTCTCTAGGAGGTGGGTCAAAGAGGATCTTGCTGTGATGTATGTCATAGAGTGTTCTGCCTATGTTTTCCTCTAAGAGTTTTATAGTGTCTGGCCTTACACTTAGGTCTTTAATCCATTTTGAGTTTATTTTTGTATATGGTATTAGAGAGTATTGTAATTTCATTCTTTTACATGTAGCTGTCCGTTTTTCCCAGCACTGCTTATTCAAGAGGCTGTCTTTTCTCCATTGTATATTCTTGCCTCCTTTATCAAAGATAAGGTGACCATATGTGTGTGGGTTTATCTCTGAGCTTTCTATCCTGTTCCATTGATTTATATTTCTGTTTTTGTGGCAGTACCATACTGTTTTGATTACTGTAGCTTTGTAGTATAGTCTGAAGTAAGGGAGCCTGATTCCTCCAGCTGTGTTTTTCTTTCTCAAGTTTGCTTTGGCCTTTTGGGGTCTTTTGTGTTTCCATACAAATTGTGAAATTTTTTGTTCTAGTTCTGTGAAAAATGCCATTGGTAGTTTGATAGAGATTGTATTGAATCTGTAGATTACTTTAAGTAGTATAGTCTATTTCTCAATGTTGATTCTTCCAATCCAAGAACATGGTATACCCTTTCATCTGTTTGTGTCGTCTTTAATTTCTTTCATCAGTGTCTTATAGTTTTCTGCATAAAAGTCTTTTGTCTCCTTAGGTAGGTTTATTCCTAGGTATTTTATTCTTTTTGTTGCAGTGGTAAATGGGAGTGTTTCCTTAATTTCTCTTTCAGATTTTTCATTATTTGTGTATAGGAATGCAAGAGATTTCTGTGCATTAATTTTCTATCCTGCTACTTTAGCAAATTCATTGATTAGCTCTAGTAGTTTTCTGGTAGCATCTTTAGGATTCTCTATGTATAGTATCATGGCATCTGCAAAGAGTAACACCTTTACTTCGTCTTTTCTGTTGTGAATTCCTTTTATTTCTTTTTCTTCTATGATTGTTGTGACTAAAACTTCCAAAACTATGTTGAATAATAGTGGTGAGAGTGGACAACCTTGTCTTGTTCCTGATCTTAAAAGAAATGGTTTCAGTTTTATATCATTGAGAATGATGTTGGCTGTGGGTTTGTCATATATGGCCTTTATTATGTTGAAGTAACTTCCCTCTCTGCCCAGTTTCTGGAGGGTTTTTACCATAAGTGGGTGTTGAATTTTGTCAAAAGCTTTTTCTTCATCCATTGAGATGATCATATGGCTTTTATCCTTCAATTTGTTAATATGGTTTATCACATTGATTGATTTGCATATATTGAAGAATCCTTGCATTCGTGGGATAAACTCCACTTGATAATGGTGTATGATCCTTTTAATGTTATGTAGGATTCTGTTTGCTAGTATTCTCTTGAGAATTTTTGCATCTATGTTCATCAGTGATATTGGCCTGTAGTTTCTTTTCTTTGTGACATCTTTGTCTGGTTTTGGTATCAGGGTGATGGTGGCCTTGTAGAATGAGTTTGGGAGTGTTCCTCCCTCTAATATATTTTGGAAGTGTTTGAGAAGAATAGGTTTAGCTCTTCTGTAAATGTTTGATAGAATTTACCTGTGAAGCCATCTGTCCTGGGCTTTTGTTTGTTGGAAGATTTTTAATCACAGTTTCAATTTCAGTGCTTGTGATTTGTCTGTTTATATTTTCTATTTCTTCCTGGTTCAGTCTCGGAAGGTTGTGCTTTTCTAAGAATTTGTCCATTTCTTCCAGGTTGTCCATTTTATTGGCATATATTTGCTTGCAGTAATGTCTCATGATCCTTTGTATTTCTGCAGTGTCAGTTGTTACTTCTCCTTTTTTCCGTTGATTTCAGTCTTCTCCCTTTTTTTCTTGATGAGTCTGACTAATGGTTTATCAATTTTGTTAATCTCCTCAAAGAACCACCTTTTAGTTTTATTGATCTTTGCTATCATTTCCCTCATTTCTTTTTCATTTATTACTGATCTGATGTTTATGATTTCTTTCCTTCTGCTAACTTTGGGGTTTTGGGGTTATTCTTTCTCTAATTGCTTTAAGTGTAAGGTTAGGTTGTTTATTTGAGATGTTTCTTGTTTTTTGAGGTAGGATTGTGTTGCTATAAATTTCCTTCATAGAACTGCTTTTGCTGCATCCCATACGTTTTGGGTCGTCATCTTTTCATTGTGTGTGTGTCCATTGGTGAAAGTGTGGTGTTAAATCCCCTACTATTATTGCATTATTGTAAATTTCCCCTTTTATGGCTGTTCGCATTTTCCTTATTTATTGAGGTGCTCCTATGGTGGGTGCATAAATATTTACAATTGTTATATCTTCTTCTTGGATTGATCCCTTGACCATTATGTAGTGCCCATCTTTGTCTCTTGTAATAGTCTTTATTTTACAGTCTATCTTGCCTGATATGAGAATTGCTACTCCAGCTTTCTTTTGATTTCCATTTGCATGGAATATTTTTTTCCATCCCCTCACTTTCAGTCTGTATGTGTCCCTAGGTCTGAAGTGGGTCTCTTGTAGACAGCATATATATGGGTCTTGTTTTTGTATCTATTCAGCCAGTCTACGTCTTTTGGTTGGAGCATTTAATCCATTTACATTTAAGGTAATTATCGATATGTATGTTCCTATTACCATTTTCATAATTGTTTTGGGTTTGTTATTGTAGGCCTTTTCCTTCTCTTGTGTTTCCTGCCTAGAGAAGTTCCTTTAGCATTTGTTGTAAAACTGGTTTGGTGGTGCTGAATTCTCTTAGCTTTTGCTTGCCTGTAAAATTTTAATTTTTCCATCGAATCTGAATGAGATCCTTGCTGGGTAGAGTAATCTTGGTTGTAGGTTTTTCCCTTTCATCACTTTAAATATGTCCTGCCAGGCCCTTCTGGCTTGCAGAGTTTCTGCTCAAAGATCAGCTGTTAACCTTATGGGGATTCCCTTGTACGTTATTTGTTGTTTTTCCCTTGCTGCTTTTAATATTTTATCTTTGTATTTACTTTTTGATAGTTTGATTAATATGTGTCTTGACATGTTTCCTCTTGGATTTATCCTGTATGGGACTCTCTGTGTTTCCTGGATTTGATTAACTATTTCCTTTCCCATATTAGAGAAATTTTCAACTATAATCTCTTCAAATATTTTCTCAGTCCCTTTCTTTTTGTCTTCTTCTTCTGAGAGTCCTATAATTCGAATGTTGATGTGTTTAATGTTGTCCCAGAGGTCTCTGAGGCTGTCCTCAACTCTTTTCCTTGTTTTTTCTCTTCTGTGCTCTGCAGTAGTTATTTCCACTATTTTATCTTCCAGGTCACTTTTCCGTTCTTCTGCCTCAGTTGTTCTGCTATTGATTCCTTCTAGAGAAATTTAAATTTCATTCGTTGTGTTGTTCATCATTGTTTGTTTGCCCTTTAGTTCTTCTAGGTCCTTGTTAAACATTTCTTGTATTTTTTCCATTCAATTCCAAATTTTGGATCATCTTTACTACCATTACTCTGAATTCTTTTTCATGTAGACTCCCTATTTCCTCTTCATTTGTTTGGTGTGGTGGGATTTCACCATGTTCCTTCATCTGCTGCATATTTCTCTGTCTTCTCATTTTTCTTGACTTACTGTGTTTGGGGTCTCCTTTTCTGCAGGTTCGTAGTTCCTGTTGTTTTTGGTGTCTGCCCCAGTTGCTAAGGTTGGTTCATTGGGTTGTGTAGGCTTCCTGGTGGAGGGGACTAGTGCCTGTGTTCTGGTGGATGAGGCTGGATCTTGTCTTTCTGGTGGACAGGTCCGCAACTGGTGATGTGTTTTGGGGTGTCTGTGACCTTATTATGATTTTAGGCAGCCTCTCTTCTAATGGGTGGGGTTGTGTTCCCCTCTTGCTAGTTGTTTTGCATAGTGTGTCCAGCACTGTAGCTTGCTGGTCATTGAGTGGATCTGGGTCTTAGCATTGAGATGGAGATCTCTGGGAGAGCTTTCACCATTTGATATTACATGGAACTGGGAGGTCTCTGGTGGACCAGTGTCTTGAACTTGGCTCTCCCATCTCAGAGGGACAGGCCTTACACCCGGCTGGAGCACCAAGACCCTGTCAGCCACACAGCTCAGAAGAAAAGAGAGAAAAAAGTAAGAAACAAAGAGAAAAAAAATTAAAAAAATAAAATAAAGTTATTAAAATAAAAAATAATTATTAAAAATAAAAATAATGAAAATGTAATAAAAAAAAGAAAGAAGAGAGCAACAAAAGCAAAAAACAAATCCACCAATGATAACAAGCACTAAAATCTATCCTAAATAAAAAAAAAAAACGAAATAGACTGACAGAACCCTATGACTAATGGTAAAAGCAAATCTATACAGACAAAATCACACACAGAAGCATACACATACACACTCACAAAAAGAGAAAAAGGAAAAAAATATATATATCATTGCTCCCAAAGTCCACAGCCTCCATTTTGGGATGATTCATTGTCTATTCAGGTATTCCACAGATGCAGGATACATCAAGTTGATTGTGGATATTTAATCTGCTGCTCCCAAGGCTGCTGGGAGAAATTTCCTTTTCTCTTCTTTGTTTGCACAGCTCCTGGGGTTCAGCTTTGGATTTGGCCCTGCCTCTGCTTGTAGGTCACCTGAGGGTGTCTGTTCTTCAGTCAGCCAGGACGTGGTTATAGGAGCAGCTGATTTGGGGGCTCTGGCTCCCTCAGGCCAGGGGAAGGGAGGGGTACGGAATGTGGGGCAAGCCTGTGGTGGCAGAGGCCGATGTGATGTTGCAACAGCCTGAACCATGCCGTGAGTTCTCCCAGGGAAGTTGTCCCTGGACCACGGGACCGTGGCAGCGGAGGGCTGCACAGGTTTCTGGGAGGGGAGGTGTGGATAGTGACCTGTGCTTGCACACAGGCTTCTTGGTGGCTGCAGCAGCAAACTTAGCATCTCATACCCGTTTCTGGTTTCTGTGCTGATAGCGGTGGCTCGCTCCCATCTCTGGAGCTCGTTTAGGCGGTGTTCTGAATCCTCTCTCCTCACGCACCCTGAAACAATGGTCTCTTGCCTCTTAGGCAGTTCCAGACTTTTTCCAGGACCTCCTCCCAGCTAGCTGTGCTGCACTAGATCCCTTCAGGCTGTGTTCACGCAGCCAACCCCAGTCCTCTCCCTGGGCTCTGACCTCCTAAGCAGGAGCCTCAGCTCCCAGCCCCCACCCTTCCCAGGGGGTGAGCAGCAAGCCTCTCAAGCTGGTGAGTTCTGGTCAGCACCCATCATCTGTGCGGGAATCTCTCCTCTTTACCCTCTGCACCCCTGTTGCTGCACTTTCCTCCATGGCTCCGAAGCTTCCCCCCTGCCACCCTCCACCACCATCTCTGCCAGTGAAGGGGCTTCCTACTGTGTGGAAACTTTTCCTTCTTCAAAGCTCCCTCCCACTGGTGCAGGTCCCATCCCTATTCTTTTGTCTCTGTTTTTTCCTTTTTCTTTTGCCCTACCCAGGTATATGGGGAGTTTATTGCCTTTTGGGAGGTCTGAGGTCCTCTGTCAGCATTCAGGAGGTGTTCTGTAGGAGTTGTTCCACATGTAGATGTATCTGATGTATTTGTCGGGAAGAAGGTGATCCCCACATCTTACTCTTCCACCACCTTGAAGGTCTGCCACCTTTTTCTTTATTATTATTTGTCTTTTCCTGTATTTAGCCTTCTCCAATGGTGGCCAATTAGTCTGTTAAGTATTTTAAATACTCACTTATTCAAACATTTTTGTTTCAATCTACTATAGTTACTATCCTTATTGTTACTCAAATTTTTCCATCTTTGGTCAGAAGACACTTCCTCAGATTGGCTCTTGGGTGCTTTTCATATTATGTTGATAGTCTCTGATTGTTCTTTCTTACTTTCTGGAATGGTCTGCTTTTCCTTAAGCAGGGTATCCTGAACACTAAGGGGAGATACCTCCCTAAGAGGGAGAACACACTGAGTTTCTAAGACAACAAACCTGAATTTAAACTTCAGGCTGCCCAATGCATGCTCCATTGTCTCTCTTCATTATATATGTGGTTTTTTAAAAAATAAATTTATTTATTTATTTATTTTTGGCTGCATTGTGTCTTCGTTGTTGGGTCTTCACTGCTGCATGCAGGCTTTCTCTAGTTGTGGCGAGTGGGGGCTACTCTTCATTGTGGTGTGCAGGCTTCTCATTGTGGTGGCTTCTCTTATTGCAGAGCATGGGCTCTAGGTGCATGGGCTTCAGTAGTTATGACATGCGGGCTCAGTAGTTGTGACACATGGGCTTAGTTGCTCCCTGGCCTGTGGGATCTTCCCGAACCAGGGATTGAACCCGTGTACCCTACACTGGCAGGCGGATTCCTAACCACTGAGCCACCAGGGAAATCCCCTCTTCATTATATTTGAACAAATTGTATGTTCAAGTATGTTCCCATTCAGGGAAGAGTAATCAACAAAACATAGCTGTGTTACATGCATATAATATGAGCTCTGTGCATAGACTGTCAATAAAGGAGGGGGCAGTAACCAATCAGCATGGACAATTCCTTGTTCAACTGTCCTTACCTCTGGGATGTCTTGTTCTGCTGGCCCTGTCAAATGATTCTTTTTTTTCACATTTCTATGTCCTCCAGGGTTTACCTTTCTTAACTCATCACATGGTTCCAATTTTTGTTTTACTTGGTCATTGCCTCACTAGACTCTGAGATCCTGGAAGGCGGGGGCTGTGATTTTTATTTCTACACTTCAGTAAATAACACAGTACTTTGAGAATGTCAGGCACAGATAAAAGTTTGAATAAAAGAATGCCATTGTTACCTGTTTAAACAATACAGAGTTAATAAAAAATAAGTCCTGGAATTTGTTTATTGATTGATTGATTCCCCTTCCAAAAGTGAATTGTTGAATTAAGGAAATTCTGTAGATCAAGGCTACACCATAGAAATATAATGTAAGCCATATATGTAATAAAAATTTTTCTAGTAGCCACATTAAAAAAGTAAAAAGAAACAGGTAAAATTAATCTCAACTATATATTTCATTTTAGTATGTCCCAGATATTATCATTTCAAGATGTAATATATGTTAAAAATTATTAATAAGATATTGGGTTGGCCAAAAATTTCGTTCAGTTGTTTCTGTTAACATGCAACAGAAAACCCCCAATGAACATTTTGGCCAACCCAACATTTTACATTCTCTTTGTCACACTAAATCTATGAAGTTGGTCTGAGTTTTCCAGTTAGAGTACCTTTCAATTTGGGCCCTAAATTTATATCAGAAATAAGTGATCTGTAGTTTGAGTTTATAAAAATTTATGGTTGAAAATGTATCAATAAATTCACATACCAAGTTATTCTAAGCATACTTAAAAGTTTTCCAATAATTGAGTCTATTGTAAGTTTAAAATTTTAATTTAAGTAAATTAAATGGAAATAAGTTAAAAACAGTTTCTCAGTCATACCAGTCATATTTCAAGTCTTAATAGCTATGTGGGTTGGTTAGTACTTTTCTAGGTAATGTGAATCCTAAGTCTTGAGGTTTGTGGACAAAGATGATTCCTTGCCATAGAATTAATCAACCACTTTTTTTCTTTGTTTAGTAGTGTTGCTGTATTCAGGGAATTATATTAACCATATTTGTCCATTAAACTTGCAGACATAGTCCATGCATAAAGAAAATCTTCCCCCCCTTTTTTCTCAGAAAAGTGGGTCAAATTCTTGATTTTACTCATGGGGCTGAATTTAGTCACTTTGCCTGATACAAGTGATACACTATTTTTGTTTTAAGCTGTCCTGTGGGGACCTGAATGTTTTTTCAGCTTGCAGCTGCACTATTGTTAGGTCAACAATTAGCCTAGTCTTCTGAGTTGTATAACAAATATACCAGCTCCCAGGAAATGAATGGTGCCAGGACAAACAATGCCAATTTAGGTGGAATCTCATTTAATGTGTCCTGCTCTGTATTTGTGATAAGATAGGGCTATAAAATAATGTGTCAACTTAAATATCATATTTTTCAAAAACGTTTTTAAAGAAGAGAATAAGGGAATTTGAATGCTTCTCTTTCATATTTACTGAGAAAAGGTCTAAACTGGAAAGATAGAAAGGTCTTAAGAACTGAATCCTGTGAGTGTAATTGAGTCTAAGCATTAATCAAAATCTACCACAATTCTCTTCATAATTCCACATGTCCACAAGTAGGACAAAGCAAGGAAGTCACAGACTATTTAAAATAAAGAGGCCAATATATGAAATGCACACAGCTAACATCATACTCAATGGTGGAAAACTGAAAGCTTTTCCTCTAAAATCAGGAGTAAGACAAGGATGTCCACTCTTGCCACTTCTATCCAACACAGTACTGGAAGTACCAGCCAGAGCAATTAAGAAAGAAAAAGAAATAAGATGCATTTGAATTGGAAAGAAAGAAGTAAAGTTACTTCTGTTCACAGATGACACTACCTTACATTTAGAAACCCTAAAGATTCTAAAAAGAAAAAAAAATACTGTTAGAACTAATAAATGATTTCATCAAAATTGCAGGATACATAATCAAAATACAAAAATCAGTTGCATTTTTATAATAACTAAAAATGAATTTTCTGAAAAGGAAATTAAGAAAACAATACCATTTACAATAGCATCAAAAACAATAAAATACACAGGGATATACTTAACTATGAAGGTGAAAGGCTTGTACACTGAAAACTATAAAGCAATACTTAAAGAAACTAATGAAGACACAAGTAAATGAAAAGACATCTCATGTTCATGGATTGGAAGACTTAATATTGTTAAAATATCCATACTACCCATAGTGATCTACAGATTGAATGCAATCTCTATCAAAATCCCAATGACTTTTTTTTTTTACAGAAATAGAAAAAACAATCCTCAAATTCAAATGGAATCCACAAAGGACCTCAAATAACCAAAACAATCTTGAGAAAGAAGAAAAAAACTGGATACCTCACCCTCTTATTTCAAAACATTACAAAGCTACATAATCAAAACGGTATGGTACTGGCATAAAGACACACAAAGGTCCACTCAGGTTCAAGGGAGGGGAAAGAATCTTTGCCTTTTAGTGGAAACAAAAGTCTCTTATTTTCTAGGCAGGGATACCGTATGCTTTCAGGAGGCTAATTTTGGTTTACTCCCCAGCACCACTCTTATTTCTTGCGAGTGGGGTGAAGGGATTTGTGAGGAGAAAATACATTGATTTCTCACTCTAATAAGGCTACAAGAAAAAAGTTAATTTTTCCATTAAGTAATCCTGCCACTTTGACTAAATTAATTAACGCCATCTCTTGGTGGAAGTGAAGTGATGTGATTAAAGGGATATGTTCCAGTTATCTATTACAAAGTAACAAACTACACCAAAACTTAGTGGAATAACATCTATTTTATGATATCTTATGATTTTGTGGGTCAGGAATTGAGGTGGACACAGCAGAGTGATTCTTTGGCTCCATGTGTTATTGACTAGAATAACTCAGGGGAATCCAGCCAGTGGCTGAGTTTGCTTGGAAGGTCCAAGATGACTCTGCTCACACACCTGTGCCTTGGCAGGGATGTTTGGAGGGCTGGACTCAGCAGGATTCCTCTCTCTTTCCACGTGGTCTCAGGGCCTCTCCACGGGGCGTCTCCAGTAGATGACGTGAAGACATGGCAACTCATCACTTCCATAGTCTACTGGCTAAAGCAGTCTTGGAGTGCACTCGGATTCCAGGGGACTAAGAAATAGACTCTACTTCTAGTTGGGGAAAGGCAAGGCCACATTTCAGAAGAGCATGTGGAATGGGAGACATTATTGAGGGCATTTTTGGAAAATAAAATCTGCCATTATAGGCAACAGAAAGGTCATGAAGTAGAAAGAAGAAAACTGTGCCTTAAATAGCAGGATTGTTGACTACAGACTCTAAGTACTATTGCTTGTTTGACTTAAAGTGCTAAGGCGGTTTGCTAAATTAAAGAAATTAGGGCTTCTTAGTTCCTTATTTTTAGTCTGATCATATTGTGTACCTTTGGCTCATTTATCGATTGGCATTTATGTTTTGACTGGAAAATCTCACTTTGTTTTTAGGGCTCCAAGGTACAGAATTTGACTCAGTGGTTTACCTAAAATTTTAGCTCACTTTGTTTAGTTTTGACATGTTGGGTTTCATTCATCCATCCACCCAGCCATCCTCCCATCCATCCATCCATTGATTCAGTATTAATTTAGTGTCTACTATGTACCAGACACTGTTTTCAGTGCTGGAGTTACAACATTGAGCAACACAGACAAAATTCCTGGGCTTATGGAATTTATGTACTCCATTATTTCTCAATTGGAAAGTATCTCAGAACAAGGCAGAGGGACAGTTATGACTAATGAGAATTGGGAATAGAAAAAGAATGTCTGTAAGACTCTAATGGTATGAGACGAAATACTTTCCTCTTAACCAGCACATAAACACATTGGAGGAAGTCTGTTTCTTTCAGCACATGTGCGGAAAATAAAATCTATTGGTGAATGTTGAGGAAAACTCTTCTGGAAGCCTGGAATGACTTTAAATTTACCAGGAGGCTGTAAATGAAGTTCATTGGGTCAGACCATGAAGTCCCAAGGACCTATTATTATTATCAGTCTCAGTGACTTTAGATCCTTTTCATTCTCCTGGCTGCTGGGCGCTTATGAGCTGTGGAATGCTTCTGATTTTATGCTATACTAACTTCAGAAAAGTATAAAAGAGGAAGGTAAGGATGATTCATAATTTCACTCTCCAAAGATTACCTCCACAAATATTTTGAAATATTTTCTCAGTGTCTTTCTAAATAGCCATACCCACAGCCAAAGCCATGGGTCTAAGAAATTTGGGATCTCACACAATAAACCATTATGCTCTTTTCATTTTTACCATAAAAATGTACTCTTCCCTACTACTAAACATCTCTGGAATGGTAAGTTTGTAATGGCTGTGTAAGATTATATTGTACCAATACTAATCCCTATTTTTGGATATTTACATAGTTTCTTTTGTTATTAATACCATTGTAATAAACACCTGTGTGCATTGATGTGTGTGTATATCTCTGACTTTTTTCCTTAAGATAACTCTTATAACTGGAATTTCTTGGTCAAAGATACAACATTTTTAGGGCAAGCAGCTCTGTCTCCTCCAGGCAAATAAAAAAGGGGAATTTGAATCCATTATATTAGGCTTGAAATGGCATCTGATGGTTGTGTAGATAAGAGAGTTCTCTTTTTTATTTCCAGAGGTGACATTATAATAACTGTCTTATACAATTTCTTAATGCAGGGAAACCCAAATGATAGCCTTCTTGAGGCTATTTTTGAGATTAGTTCAGGAGCAAAATCCTCAATGTACCACCAGAGTGTGTTTTTTTTTTTTTTTATGGTTTACTTTTTACTTCCCAAGTCAAAGCAAGACAAGCAGACACATAAATTGGAGGCTGGATCCATTACTTACAGCTGCTCCTGATAAAAGAGGAGCAGCTCCAAGTGCCTTCGTGCTGGCAGCTGCCTTCTTGATGGCTATCATATCTTCCCCTGTATCATCTCGGGTTTCTCATTTTGTCCAAAGTGCAGAGCCAAGAGGGCGTCTGGTCTCAAGCCTGGGACCTGCTCACCTTATCACTCTGGCATTGCATCCCACGAAGAAGGGGACCTTTCTGTTTCCTCCCCCGCCCCCACCCTTTTAGCAGTTTACAGCAAGTTGCTCTCTTGTATACAGAAAAAGCAGGCCCTCAGCAGGATCTGACTGTGCTGTTTAGAACTGTTTACAGCTTATTTTGGACTCTCCAGGCAGGGCCATAAATACACAGTTAATCTGCCTGATAGCAAGAACAGCCACCTTGGCCCCAAGAGATTAACCACATGTGAAGCACAGAAACCCCATCTTTCCTGCACCAGCCAGCTGTGTGCAAGGCCGGCCCTCTGTGGATTGGATGGGGGGACTGAGGCTCTAACTGTCCCTCTGCCATTTCCTTTCTCTGCACAGTCTTTCCAACACCTGGTGCCATCTGTGATCCTTCCTGGCCCTTGGAAAAGATCTGTCAGTTGCTTAAGCCATTCATTGTCTCTTTTAATTTAAATTTGGAATTTAATCCCTATCATTATGACTTGAAAAGCCTTGTCACCTCTTATTTGGTCATTTAGGGCTGCACTGTTCGATAAGGTCGCTGCTAACCACATGTGGCTATTGAAACTTAGATGAATTAAAATGCACTACAGTGGGCTTCCCTGGTGGAGCAGTAGTTAAGAATCTGCCTGCCAATGCAGGGGACACGGGTTCGAGCCCTGATCTGGGAAGACCCCAGATGCCGTGGAACAACTAAGCCTGTGCACCATGACTACTGAACCTGTGCTCTAGAGCCCGCGAGCCACAACTACTGAAATCTGCGAGCCACAACTACTGAAGCCTGCGTGCCTAGAGCCCATGTTCCGCAACAAGGGAAGCCACCGCAATGAGAAGCCTGTGCACTGCAAGGAAGAGTAGTCCCACCTCACCACAACTAGAGAGAAAGCCCGCACGCAGCAACGAAGACCCAACGCAGCCAAAAATAAATAAAATAAAATAAATAAATTAAAAAAAATAAAATGTCTTCTTAAAAAAAAATAATAAAATGCACTAAAGTAAAAAATTCAGTTTCTCAGTCACACTAACCACATGTCAAGTGCTCATTATTTTACAGTATTGGATAATGCAGATATAGAACACTTTCGTCATCACAAAAAGCTCTATTGGTCAGATCTGATTTATGACATTTGCATTGGAAAAGGCAGAGCTAGGAAAATGGCCTCCTCACTTCATATTTTGGACTTTTTGTCAGCCTGTACATGGAAAAAAAAGTTATAAAAGTAGCTGAAAGGTATTGAACTTTTACTACATGCCAGGCAATATGCTTAGAGCCTTATATGGTCTACCTCATTAAAACATCAAAATAAGCCTATAAGATGACTATTATTGTGCCCATTTTACAAATGGCAGTAAGACAGGTGGAGAAACTCTCCCAAGATCATTCAGCTAGATTTTAAGCTTGTTCTGCCTTCCTCCCAGTTAACCTGCCCTCCACCCCAGTGAGGGGCCTCATGGCCGGGCTGGCCACCCTGGGCTCCAGGACAGTTTGGGGATTTCTGAAGCTCTGTGACTCTTCTGGAGTGAGGGTTTGAGGCTGGAAGGCTGCTCTGGCTTAGAGTCAGGTGCTTCCAGCTATTCACTCCCTAGATCCAGGTAAACCTGGAAGACTTCTAGAAACCCTATCCTTCCACTTTTCTTGCCCTGTGAGTGGACAGAATCTGGGAATTCATTGAGTGTCATCTTGATAGGGGGATTGCAGGAAGATTCCCGAGTTTTTCCAGCTTAAGATAAGAAGTGACTTGGAGACTGAATGATTTGGCCTGTTCCAGCTGCCCTGAATACCCTCAAGTGTCAGGGTTGTGCTCTGGGTGGGTGGTAACACAGAGGGGGCACAGGGACTGTAAAAGGAAGGGAGGGATAAGGAGGCCCTAGGACAGTCCCATAGAGGATTCTATGCTGTGTCTCCAGGACATTTCCCTATAACCAGCTACTTTCTCACACAAGGTTCTCGCCATTGTCCCCACTGTCCCACCTCCTTCTTCCTCCCTTCTGCGTGTGGACATGAAGTTTTCTCTCCATATTGGATGTGAGCCAGCACCCTAGCACTTTGTGAGTCGAGTGTCAGGACAAGGTGCGACTTGATTCTCCCAGAAATCTCCCTTGTTCTAGAGATAGCCGGGGGGCCAGGGAGCTCTGAAGGAGCAAAGTTCAATTCCCTCCACTCCCATCACACTCGAATCTCAGAAGGTGCAAGTTCCACGTTACCCGGTGGTGACAGATCAGAGGGGGGCCAGACCTGACAACACAGCTGCTGCTGGAGGGGCTGAGAGTTGGGCTGATTAGGCTAAGCTGCGTGGCAATGGCCGGATCTGGCCTCCTGAAGGGAGAACTCTGATCCTGCCTCTCCAGCAGCAAAACCTATGGTGGAACACAGAGCTCCTTGCACTGTGCATCTAAAGGCTTGACTGGTGGAAAACTCTTTGTGGACTTTTCTGTTATTGTTGTTTGTGTGCATAATAAACTCCTTAATCAAACTCTGGGCTCTTGGAGAGTAGAGAGTGTACCTTAGTCTTTGTATTCATCAAGTACTGGGTTACGTTTACTCTATGGCCATGATCAAAAAACAGGAGACTCTAGAGGGAGACATGATAAGATGGTCACCATATTTTGTTCAATAAAAAAGGAACATATCAACTAGTTTATATTGTTCCACCCACTTTTGGGGAAAAAAAATTCTATGTAACCTGCCTTCCTGTATTCCGTCCTTTTCATCTAACTTGTTTATTCTCTCTTTTAATCTATACAAAGAAAAAAACAAGAATGTTATCCACAAAATATTAACTTCTGATTATCTATGGGTGTTGGGATTGCATCTCAGTCAAACAACAACTTCATGTAACTTAAGTAAATATGGAGTGTCCTGGAAGCTGTGGGGCAGGTCACAGACTTGAGAAAAAGCGCAACACGTGGGTATTGGAAGGTCAGTGTCAAAGGAGGCTTCCAGACATGGGTAGTTGGAAACAAAGGAGAGCACCCTGGTGCTAGAGTCCATCAGCTCCAAGCATTTTTCAATCCTAAAATGTCTCCCTTCAAGATTTAAAATCCTGGGAGAGGAGAGTCTGATTGGCCTAGATTGGGTCACATGACCATACTTGGCCTACACTGATGGGAAGGGAAATGGGTGTTGCTAACAAGGAAAGGGGGAGAGGTGCTGGGAAGACAAAACCCACAGATGACCACTGCAGATATGTATACTTTTCTTTTTTTTCATCTGTGCTTTCTAAATTTTTTTATGAAAAACATTAAAAGATTTAAAAATATATTTATATATATTTTATAATAAGAAAATCTTTAAAAATTTGTTATTTTCATAGTTAAAAAAGAAGATATGACAGAGCAACACTGCAAGAGGATGCTGGTACACTAGAAAAGATTCAGAGGTGAACATTTGAAAAGGGACAGACAACCATGCAAAATGTGTTTTTTGGAGGAGTGTGGGATGTTTTAATCAGGGGAAAAGGAGACTCAGGTGCATATGTGAGCGCCTTCCACCACTTGAGGGAGCAGTGTCAAGATGTGGTGGGCGTGTCCTGCAAGGTTCCAGAGGTGAGGGTGTGCTTCTGAGGGTCTTCGCTGTTCAGAGATAGGAAGGGTGGACTCAAGAGCTCACGTATGACCTCACCAAGCGGTCCGTGGAGGGGATCAAAAACTCATGCCATGGTTGGTGTAACTGGATGAGAGGATTCTGGCGTCCCTTTCGACTCTTACTCCTCGGGTTCCACGACTCACCATCAGCATGCGTTTGTAGGGGAAGCAGGAAGGCCAATTTGCTGAAAGTCAGTTGAACAAAACCCAATCTCTGGATGACTGGAAAGAAGTATAAGAAAAATATAGTTGTAACATTCTACATATTCAAAAGAATGTCCAAGAATATGTTAAAGATTGCTATCTTTCAGGACCCTATTATCTGCCCTGTCTTTGGTCCGCAGTCTCTATTTATCTCTTATCTCCAAGCTACAGTAGTGGAGAGAAGGAACAGAGACAAAGTGAACATTCTTTAAAATGACAACCTGGAGACAAAATTAAAATTTGTCAAATACAACTCTCTCTCTCTCTCTCTCTCTCTCTCTCTATATATATATATATATATAAAAGAGATGAGCTCAGAGAATTTGCTCATTTGGTGAACTGGTATTCAGGGAATTTGCTTGTGATGAATCCAACTTCCATTTTGGGGCTACAGATATGGGGATTTGAACAGAAGTTTTACAATTTCCTCAGCCTCAGAGAGCTGATCTACACTAGCGCACTGGGGACACACCAGCTTTCAGAGCTATCTCTGACTATCTCACTCCTAGGGAAGGTGAGGACTTTTCTGCGTGCAGCAGGCTTTCAGGTGCTCTGGGTATTCTGGATGGTTCTGAGGGGGTCCCTCATTGCTTATCCAAATTAGAGCTGCTTTGAAAGGATTTGGGGGGGGGGAGAGTTGTACCCCAGTGAGGAGGACTCCTGAATCAGTCAGGGCTGTTCTGAACCATTCCTGGGGCTCGTGTGTGAACCCTATGCTGAGCCTCTTAGATCCACCTGCATGGATGAAACACTTAACTCCTGCAGCTGCTGGAAACACGGCCTTAATACAGCCATCAGTGGTCAGAATTCTTTGGAAATTGGCTCAGCTGAACAGAGCTGCTTTGTCCAAGGCCACACCCCTTCCCAGGTGACCTATGTCCAAAGACTGAAATAGAGATAGAAAGGCCCTATCCCCTTGCTCCAGCTTGATGACTTCAAATCTGTTTAGGTGCCCTCTGGTCCCTCTGGACCATCCTGGTGGCTCTGAAATTCTTCCTGCTGTATCATCTGCCTCACCCAGAATATACTGTAGTAAATTATTACACTTTGATGCACACATGATATCCTTTTAAACTATTTGTGTGTTCTCAAGGCTAGGAGCTGTTTCCAACATTCATTTGTATGTGTCCAAGTGGTTTGTACATAGTAGGTGCTCAAGAAATAGGGGCCAATTATTTTATTATTATTGAAGTTTATGTTCGCTAGCATTTCTTTTTTTTTTTGGGTGTCTTACTATATACCACTTACTGAGCAAAGAGCTTTGTGCACAGTATTTCAGTTAATCTCATGTAGATCTACAGCATGTGTGATATTATTATCACAGTTTTAGAGCTAAGAAAACTGAGGCTTAGAGAAGTGCAGTAACATGACCAACATCATAGATGGTAATTGGTGACTTTGGAATAATTATCCTATCTTCCTTGCGTACACTTAGTTTTTTCAGAGATCTTCAGTATTTAACTTTTCTTATACCTATGTGAGTGAACCATGTTACAGATGATAGAATTGAAGTTAATAACATCTAAATCCTAGTAAAATCACATAAGGTTTGGTGAAGGTCACAGCAGGGCATGGAGTCATGTCTCCCAGTCTATCTGGAATTTGGTGGCCCTTCCAATAACCACACTGACAATGCAGTCCTGGTGTGGGTGCTGGTTCCCATGCATGCTCTGCTGGTAGTTGAGTGGACCTGAGATGCGCTGAGCAGTCTTATGGCTCTAGGAATACTTGCAGGCTTCCAAACTACCAGAGTGTTTTATAGTTTCCATGAAAACCCCAAACGATGCCATGGCACATTGATGTATCATCCAGGCAAAGTAGAGATAGGAAAATGATTCCTGTGAGAAATATTAATGATTCTGAAAACACAGGTGATCTTCTTGTTTATGACCAAGAAAAGACAAAAAAAGCATTCTATTAAAACAACTGGAGATATGGTTATTAAAAATTAACAATAATCTTCATATTTTGCTCTGCTAATATTGGACAAGGACCACAGATCTGTCACGGGAACCTCGTATGCATTTTCACAAACCCACAAAAGTATGCCACCAACCCCCCCAAAAAAAGTATGCTCACACCCACCATGTCTGAAATTTCACATCAATACCCCTCTGAAGATTTACAGAAATTGTGTCTGATTTCTTAGTAATTCTTCTAGAGGCTACATCACTACCCTTCAAGTATGTTTACTGCTTAAAAATAAATAGCGTAGACAGGAAACTGATGTGGGATAAACATGATCCTTATGTTTTACTCCAGCATTTCAGAAGAGTCAATATCCTAATGTGACTTCATGCTGCACGCTGCCAGTAGTTTAGTTTGGCTATTCCTTCCTCTGCTTCTTGAAGCAGAATGGAAATAGGATGGACAGAATATGGGTATTAAGTACTAGACTTTTGAACTTGATCAGTGACCAGCTAGCCTGCCTTGATAAACAACGTACATTTTTGTCATCAAAAGCCTGGATGATACAGATGAGCTTATCTTCACATTAGGGAAGTATATACAACATGAGGAAAGGGCCAGATTTTAGCAGCTGCTTGATTTAGCTTTAAGTTCTGGTCAACCAAGAGTAGCTGGGACTTTCCTCCATTTCTTAATAGGGCAGGAGGTGTCCCCATCACAGAAAGGCCCATCAACTGACAAGGTCTTTCAAGGTCACATCTTCCTCTCACCGCTAATTAGATGTTACTCATCTTGTTGGACAGCTGTTCATTATAATCATGCTTCAGTCATGCAGAATATTGATGCTTATGATGGCTCAGGATGTCATATAAATAAATGTGTCTGTTAAAGACTATAGTTCTCTTGGTCTGGAAATGGGGGGTGTCCTTAACAATGATTGTTTATTTCTTTGTTCCTTCTATACCATCCTCCACACCCTCTCTCCCTTCGTCTTTTGATGTGTCTTCTTTAGGTGCACGAGGCAAAACTGTTCAAAGGCCACCTTTGTCCTTGAGTAGCACAGATTCTGTAGGGAGATGGACAGTTCATCTCTCAGGGTCTCACCAGAAAATGTCTTGAGTATTTAAAACAGAGGGACTTTAATGACACAAGGAATAGTAATAGCACAGAATTGGGGTCACAGGTTATAGAAGAGTTGTGAAGCCAAAGAGAGGTTAATGAAGCCACCAGAGATTAGCAACAGCAAGAATACCTCACCATCTCTTGGCGAGAGGGAGATGGAGAAGGAGGAGGGAGGGTTATCTTGGAGAGATCACCTCTTAGAAGCTAGAACCTCAAGTGGGTCTATTCAGTGGAAACAGGAATCACAGTGGGATACTGTGCTGGAGATACTGTCCAAGGCAGAGAGGAAAGACTCTGGCTTCTCCCTTTGTCTGCCTTTCAATCTCCTGTCTCTTCTTCCCTCTGAAAAAACCCAATAAGGATTCTATTGTGGATATTGCTTACTTGCTGTGATAGCTCTGGGCTTATTTCCCCTCTGATCCAGTTCTCAGCCCTCCTTTTCTCTGTTCTGAATCTCAGGAACTGACAGAGCCTGGGAAACAGAGCCTACAGGAGCCAGCCCCTGAGATTTAGTACCAAGAAGGGGAGAGCTGAAGCCTGGATGGGAGGGCCAAGAGTGTCAGGGTCATCACAGCAGGTAATCAATACCCATATTAGAATCCAGACTAGGTGTTTTTTCTTTAATTCTCCATCTTGCTACTTTTACTTGCCTTTAGAATCCCAGTTCAGTTTCACTCTTCTGGAAAGCTTTCTTTTGACCCTGCTAGTCTGAGGTCCACCTCTTTTGTGTTCCCATAATGTCCTGGGCACACTTTTATTAGGACATGAATCATATTAAATTTTAATTGACAGTTTACTGCTTTGTCTTCCTCCATCAGCCCCAAATCTTCTTGGTGGCAGGGACCATTTCTTATCCATTCTTCTATCCTCAGTCTCAAGCACACCTCTTCAGTAAGAGGTCAATAAACAAATGATAAAATGCCAAAATCTTGTGAACAGAGATGTGTAAGACATCAACAGATATCTTCATGTGCTAGTCACTTGCTTTGTAAAATATGAAAATTGTGCATGTGAAAAGTGGTCTGATTAGCTTTTGTCCTTGGTTTTATTTTTGAGCCAAACTAAGCTCCATAGGTTAGGAGCTGGATGTACCTTATCATTCCTTTTGGATGCTAAATGTGTGTCTTTGGCAGATAGAAACTGTTGACAGATTGCTGGAAAGGCAACCAGAGATGACAGAAGTGTGAAATAAATGGTCTTGGGAGCTGAAAATGGATCTTCTGAATGCTCCTTTCTCTTATACTGATGGCTATCTGCCAGAATAATATGTCAATTTGTCATTTCGTCTTTCCCCCCTTCACTCCACTATAAATGGAGCATTGCTACTATAGACAGGACAACAGAAAATAGTTTTTATTTAATCACTGGAATGAGAGAGTGCATGATCTTCATGTTTGAGAAGAACAGGCTCTACCCCATTTGTTCTTTTTATTTTCAACAATCATTCCCATTCTCTACTGAGTTTGATTTAATGACTTTTTTTGTAAGTCAAATGACACCCTCTCTGGCCAAAGTATCTCGGCTTCTGTCTTCCTCTTGGGTGCATGGGAAATGGGTTGACATAATTTATCATAAAAATTCCTTTCAAGCCTTTGTAGCATTTGTCTATTCACAAAGTAAATAGCAATTTATGTCATGAATTTATGTTTGTTTTTTAATTTAATTAAAAAATTGGGGGAATACATAATGCATTCAAAGGTATACAGTTTTTAAGGCCAGAAAATTTTAAATTTCATTTCAGTATATATGATGAAACGTATATAAATGTATTTCATTATATTTCAGATTTCAAATATATTTTCATTCATTCTTATCTAACAATCACCTAGTTTTCCTCTCCCAAATCAACTACTATTGCTCACTCCCTGTGTATCTTTGTAAAGTTATTTCATGCTTATAAGAGCAAAGTACCCACCCTCACCTGCCCTGCCCCCAACACACACACACAACATTTGCTACAAAAGGAACATATTGAACCTGCTGTTTTGCACTTTCCTCTTACATTTTTGCTTACACTACATAACCCATAAATCTGAGCATACCAGGGAAGTTCTTCTTTTACCTAAATTTCCTAAATAGGCCTATTTCTGATGCTTGAAAGTTACATTTCTATTGGATAATGGCTTTTATTTTTCATTTATAAAATCTGCAACACTGACGAGACAATACCTTAAACTTCCCTAGGCATTTAAAACTTAGTATGAATTAGTTAGTCTAACTTTCTAATCTGCTAGGGATTTTAGGGAGAGGGATTGATAAGAGGTTTGGGATTTTGGGGGAGAAAGATTGCTGTGACTAGGAAGAGAGGTGCTGAGAGGAAATTTTTCCTGCTTCTTTAATTTGTAGAGTGCCCTTCTGAAATGTAAGCAACTCAGAGGAGGTTAAGTCATGAAAGGCAGAGGGCCAAGGAGAGCAATACTTGAACAATATGGAAACACCAAAGTGATTGTCAAAGACAAACATAATCTAACCCTGGGAGATAAGTGTTGTTTTATCAATGCTGTTAAGACTAGCTGTGAAAATATATTAATAGGGATGACTTCAAGGAATTTATTTAAAGGATCACAGATGTGCTCAACTGCTCAGCTATAAGAATGCTTGTTCATCACAGCATTGTGATGAAATAGTGAACAAAATGTAAATGACATCACTGTTCAACAATGGGAAATTGGTTGTAAAAATGATGATATGTCCATATAATGAATGATCTGTCAGAGAATTATTTTTAAACATCTTTATTGGAGTATAATTGCTTTACAATGTTGTGTTAGTTTCTGCTGTATAACAAAGTGAATCAGCTCTATGTATACATATATCCCCATATCATCTCCCACAGGCATTTCCCTGCCACTCTCCCTATCCCACCACTCTAGGTGGTCAAAAAACACCGAGCTGATCTCCCTGTGCTATGCAGCTGCTTCCCACTAGCTATCTATTTTACATTTGGTAGTACATATATGTCAATGCTACTCTCTCACTTTGTCCCAGCTTACCATCCCCAATCCCGTATCCTCAAGTCCATTCTCCATGTCTGCTTCTTTATTCCTGTCCTGCTCCTAGGTTCTTCAGAACCTTTTTTTGTTTAGATTCCATATATATGTGTGAGCATACGGTATTTGCTTTTCTCTTTCTGACTTACTTCACTCTGTATGACAGTCTCTAAGTCCATCCATCTCACTCCAAATAACTCAATTTAGTTTCCTTTTATGGCGGAGTAATATTCCATTGTATATATGTGCCACATCTTCTTTATCCATTCATCTGTCGATGGACATTTAAGTTGTGTCCATGTCCTCGCTATTGTAAATAGTGCTGCAATGAACATTGTGGTACACCTCTTTTTTGAATTATGGTTTTCTCATGGTATATGCCCAGTAGTCGCATTGCTGGGTCATATGGTAGTCCTATTTTTAGTTTTTTAAGGAACCTCCATACTGTTCTCCATTGTATCAATTTACATTCCCGCCAACAGTGCAAGAGGGTTGCCTATACTCCACACCCTCTCCAGCATTTTTGTTTATAGAAATTTTGATGATGGCCATTCTGACCAGTGTGAGATGATACCACATTGTAGTTTTGATTTACATTTCTCTAATGATTAGTGATGTTGAGCATCGTTTCATGTGTTTGTTGGCAATCTGTATATCTTCTTTGGAGAAGTGTCTATTTTGGTCTTCTGCCCATTTTTGGATTGGGTTGTTTTTTTGATATTGAGCTGCATGTGCTACTTGTAAATTTGGAGATTAATCCTTTGTCAGTTGCTTCATTTGCAAATATTTTCTCCCTTTCCGAGGGTTGTCTTTTCGTCTTGTTTATGGTTTCCTTTGCTGTGCAAAAGCTTTTAAGTTTCATTAGGTCCTATTTATTTATTTTTGTTTTTATTTCCATTTCTCTAGGAGGTGGGTCCAAAAGGCTCTTGCTGTGATTTATGTCATAGAGTGTTCTGCCTATGCTTTCCTCTAAGAGTTTTATGTGTCTGGCCTTACATTTAGGTCTTTAATCCATTATGAGTTTATTTTTGCATACGGTGTTAGGGAGTGTTGCAATTTCATTCTTTTACATGTAGCTGTCCATTTTCCCCATCACCACTTATGGAAGAGGCTGTCTTTTCTCCATTGTATATGCTTGCCTCCTTTATCAAAGATAAGGTGACCATATGTGTGTGGGTTTATCTCTGGACTTTCTATCCTTTTCCATTGATCTATATTTCTGTTTTTGTGCCAGTACCATATTGTTTTGATTACTGTAGCTTTGTAGTATAGTCTGAAGTCAGGGATCCTGATTCCTCCAGCTTCATTTTTCTTTCTCAAGATTGCTTTGGCCTTCTGGGGTCTTTTGTGTTTCCATATAAATTGTGAATTTTTTTGTTCTAGTTCTGTGAAAAATGCCATTGGTAGTTTGATAGGGATTGCATTGAATCTGTAGATTACTTTAAGTAGTATAGTCATTTTCTCAATGTTGATTCTTACAATCCAAGAACATGGTATATCTTTCCATCTGTTTGTGCCATCTTTAATTTCTTTCATCAGTGTCTTATAGTTTTCTGCATACAGGTCTTTTGTCTCCTTAGGTAGGTTTATTCCTAGGTATTTTATTCTTTTAGTTGTAATGGGAAATGGGAGTGTTTCCTTAATTTCTCTTTCAGATTTTTCATCATTAGTGTAAAGGAACGCAAGAGATTTCTGTGCATTAATTTTGTATCCTGCTACTTTACCAAATTCATTGATTAGCTCTAGTAGTTTTCTGGTGGCATCTTTAGGATTCTCTATGTATAGTATCATGTCATCTGCAAACAGTGACAGTTTTACTTTTTTTTTTTCTGATTTGTATTCCTTTTATTTCTTTTTCTTCTCTGATTGTCTGGCTAAAATTTCCAAAACTATGTTTGAATAATAGTGGTGAGAATGGGCAAACTTTTCTTATTTCTGATCTTACTGGAAATGTTTTCTGTTTTACACCATTGAGAATGAAGTTGGCTGTGGGTTTATCATATATGGCCTTTATTATGTTGAGGTAGTTTCCCTCTATGCCTAACTTTTGGTGGTTTTTTATCATAAATGGGCTTTGAATTTTGTCAAAAGCTTTTTCTGCATCTATTGAGATGATCATATGGTTTTATCCTTCAGTTTGTTAATATGGTGTATTACATTGATTGATTTGTGTATGTGGAAGAATACTTGCATTCCTGGGATAAACCTACTTGATCATGGTGTGTGATCCTTTTAATGTTATGTAGGATTCTGTTTGGTAGTATTTTGTTGAGGATTTTTGCATCTATGTTCATCAGTGATATTGGCCTGTAGTTTTCTTTTTTTGTGACATCTTTGTCTGGTTTTGGTATCAGGGTGATATTGGTCTTGTAGAATGAGTTTGGAAGTGTTCCTCCCTCTGCTATATTTTGGAAGAGTTTGAGAATGATAGGTGTAACTCTTCTCTAAATGTTTGATAGAAGTCACCTGTGAAGCCATTTGTTCTTGGGCTTTTGTTTGATGGAAGATTTTTTTTTTCTTTTTTTAACATCTTTATTAGAGTATAATTGCTTTACAATGGTGTATCAGTTTCTGCTTTATGACAAGGTGAATCAGCTATACATATACATATGTCCCCATATTACTTCCCTCTTGCATCTCCCTCCCTCCCACCCTCCCTATCCCACCCCTCTAGGTGGTCACAAAGCACCAAGCTGATCTCCCTGTGCTATGCGGCTGCTTCCCACTTGCTATCTATTTTACGTTTGGTAGTATATATATGTCCATGCTGCTCTCTCACTTTTTCCCAGCTTACCCTTCTCCCTCCCCGTATGCTCAAGTCCATTCTCTAGTAGGTATGCTTCTTTATTCCCGTCTTGCCCCTAGGTTCTTCTGACCATTTTCATTCTTTCTTTCTTTTTTTTTTTTTAGATTCCATATATATGTGTTAGCATACGGTATTTGTTTTTCACTTTCTGACTTACTTCACTCTGTATGACAGTCTCTAGGTTCATCCACCTCAGTACAAATAACTCAGTTTCGTTCCTTTTTATGGCTGAGTAATATTCCATTGTATATATGTGCCACATCTTCTTTTTCCATTCATCTCTTGATGGACACTTAGGTTGCTTCCATGTCCTGGCTATTGTAAATAGAGCTGTAATGAACATTTTGGTACATGACTCTTTTTGAATTATGGTTTTCTCAGGGTATATGCCCAGTAGTGGGATTGTTGGGTCGTATGGAAGTTTGATTTTTAGTTTTTTAAGGAACCTCCATACTGTTCTCCATAGTGACTGTATCAATTTACATTCCCGCCAACAGTGCAAGAGGGTTCCCTTTTCTCCACACCCTCTCCAGCATTTATTGTTTCTAGATTTTTTGATGATGATGTGAGATGAACCTTGCCATTCTGAATGGTGTGAGATGATACCTCATTGTAGTTTTGGTTTGCATTTCTCTAATGATTAATGATGTTGAGCATTCTTTCATGTGTTTGTTGGCAATCTGTATATCTTCTTTGGAGAAATGTCTATTTAGGTCTTCTGCCCATTTTTGGATTGGGTTGTTTGTTTTTTTGATATTAAGCTGCATGAGTTGCTTGTATGTTTTGGAGATTGATGCTTTGTCAGTTGCTCATTTGCAAATATTTTCTCCCATTCTGAAGGTTGTCTTTTCGTCTTATTTATGGTTTCCTTTGCTGTGCAAAAGCTTTGAAGTTTCATTAGGTCCCATTTGTTTATTTTTGTTTTTATTTCCATTTCTCTAGGAGGTGGGTCAAAAAGGATCTTGCTGTTATTTATGTCATACAGTGTTCTGCCTCTGTTTTCCTCTAAGAGTTTGATGGTGTCTGGCCTTACATTTAGGTCTTTAATCCATTTTGAGCTTATTTTTGTGTATGATGTTAGGGAGTGTTCTAATTTCATTCTTTAACATGTAGCTGTCCAGTTTTCCCAGCACCACTTATTGAAGAGGCTGTCTTTTCTCCATTGTATATTCTTGCCTCCTTTAACAAAGATAAGGTGACCATATGTGCATGGGTTTATCTCTGGGTTTTCTATCCTTTCCCATTGGTCTATATTTCTGTTTTTGTGCTGGTATCATACTGTCCTGATTACTGTAGCTTTGTAGTATAGTCTGAAGTCAGGGAGCCTGATTCCTCCAGCTCCATTTTTCTTTCTCAAGATTGCTTTGGCTATTCAGGGTCTTTTGTGTTTCCATACAAATTGTGAATTTTTTTTCTAGTTCTGTGAAAAATGCCAGTGGTAGTTTGATAGGGATTGCTTTGAATCTGTAGATTGATTTGGGTAGTATAGTCATTTTCACAATGTTGATTCTTCCCATCCAAGAACATGGTATATCTCTCCATCTATTTGTATCATCTTCAGTTTCTTTCATCAGTGTCTTATAATTTTCTGCATAGAAGTCTTTTGTCTCCTTAGGTAAGTTTATTCTTAGATATTTTATTCTTTTTGTTGCAATGGTAAATGGGAGTGTTTTCTTAATTTCACTTTCAGATTTTTCATCATTAGTGTATAGGAATGCAAGAGAATTCTGTGCATTAATTTTGTATCCTACTACTTTACCAAATTCATTGATTATCTCTAGTAGTTTTCTGGTAGCATCTTTAGGATTCTCTATGTATAGTATCATGTCATCTGCAAACAGTGACAGCTTTACTTCTCTTCCGATTTGTATTCCTTTTATTTCGTTTTCTTCTCTGATTGCTGTGGATAAAACTTCCAAAACTATATTGAATAATAGTGGTGAGTGTGGGCAACCCTGTCTTGTTCTTGATCTTAGTGGAAATGGTTTCAGTTTTTCACCATTGAGGATGATGTTGGCTGTGGGTTTGTCATATATGGCCTTTATTATGTTGAGGAAAGTTCCCTCTATGCCTACTTTCTGCAGGGCTTTTATCATAAATGGGTGTTGAATTTTGTCGAAAGCTTTTTCTGCATCTATTGAGATGATCATATGGTTTTTCTCCTTCAATTTGTTAATATGGTGTATCACGTTGATTGATTTGAATATACTGAAGAATCCTTGCATTCCTTGGATAAACCCTGCTTGATCATAGTGTATGATCCTTTTAATGTGCTGTTGGATTCTGTTTGCTAGTATTTTTTTGAGGATTTTTGCATCTATGTTCATCAGTGATATTGGCCTGTAGTTTTCTTTCTTTATGACATCTTTGTCTGGTTTTGGTATCAGAGTGATGGTGGCCTTGTAGAATGAGTTTGGGAGTGTTCTTCCCTCTGTTATATTTGGAAGAGTTTGAGAAGGATAGGTGTTATCTCTTCTCTAAATGTTTGATAGAATTCGCCTGTGAAGCCATCTGTCCTGGGCTTTTGTTTGTTGGAAGATTTTTAATCACAGTTTCAATTTCAGTGCTTGTGATTGGTCTGTTCATATTTTCTATTTCTTCCTGTTTCAGTCTCGTAATGTTGTGCATTTCTAAGAATCTGTCCATTTCTTCCAGGTTGTCCATTTTATTGGCATATAGTTGCTTATAGTAATGTCTCATGATCCTTTGTATTTCTGCGGTGTCAGTTGTTACTTCTCCTTTTTCGTTTCTAATGCTGTTGATTTGATTGTTCTCCCTTTTTTTCTTGATGATTCTGGCTAATGATTAAACAATTTTCTTGATCTTTTCAAAGAACCGGCTTTTAGTTTTATTGATCTTTGCTATTCTTTCCTTCATTTCTCTTTCATTTATTTCTGATCTGATTTTTATGATTTCTTTCCTTCTGCTAACTTGGGTTTTTTTATTATTATTATTATTCTCTAATTCCTTTAGGTGTAAGGTTAGGTTGTTTATTTGAGATGTTTCTTGTTTCTTCTTTTTTTTTTTAAATAGGGAGCATTTTCTTTTTTCTTTTTTTAAATTTTATTTATTTATGGCTGTGTTGGGTCTTCGTTTCTGTGCGAGGGCTTTCTCTAGTTGTGGCTGCGGGGGCCACTCTTCATCGCGGTGCATGGGCCTCTCACTATCGCGGCCTCTCTTGTTGCGGAGCACAGGCTCCAGACGCGCAGTTTCAGTAATTGTGGCTCACGGGCCCAGTTGCTCCGTGGCATGTGGGATCTTCCCAGACCAGGGCTCGAACCCGTGTCCCCTGCATTGGCAGGCAGATTCTCAACCACTGCGCTACCAGGGAAACCCCCTGTTTCTTGTTTCTTGATGTAGGATTGAATTGCTATAAACTTCCCTCTTAGAACTGCTTTTGCTGCATCCCATAGGTTTTGGGTTGTCATCTTTTCATTGTCATTTGTTTCTAGGTATTTTTAGATTTCTCCTTTGATTTCTTCTGTGATCTCCTGGTTATTTAGTAATGTATTGTTTAGCCTCCATGTGTTTGTATGTTTTACAGTGTTTTTCCTGTAATTCATATCTTGTCTCATAGTGTTGTGGTCGGAAAAGATACTTGATATGCTTTCAATTTTCTTAAATTTACCAAGGCTTGATTTGTGTCCCAATATATGATCTCTCCTGGAGAATGTTCCATGAGCACTTGAGAAGAAAGTGTACTCTGTTGGTTTTGGATTTTATGTACTGTAAATATCAATTAAGTCCATCTTGTTTAATGTGTCAATTAAAGCTGTGTTTCCTTATTTATTTTCATTTTGGATGACCTGTCCATTGGTGAAAGTGGGTTGTTAAAGTCCCCTACTATGATTGCATTACTGTTGATTTCCCCTTTTATGGCTGTTAGCCTTTGCCTTATGTATTTAGGTGCTCCTATGTTGGGTGCATAAATATTTACAATTGTTATAACTTCTTCTTGGATCGATCCCTTGATCATTATGTAGTGTCCTTCTTTGTCTCTTGTAATAGTCTTATTTCAAGGTCTATTTTTTCTGATATGATAATTGCTACTCCAGCTTTCTTTTGATTTCCATTTGCATGGAATATCTTTTTCCATCCCCTCACTTTCAGTGTGTATGTGTCCCTAGGTCTGAAGTGGGTTTCTTGTAGACAGCATATATACAGGCCTTGTTTTTGTATCCATTCAACCAGTCTATGTCTTTCGGTTGGAGCATTTATTCCATTCACATTTAAAGTAATTATCAATATGTATGTTCCTATTACTATTTTCTTAATTGTTTTAGGGTTTTTTTTTTTTTTTGTAAGTCTTTTCCTTCTGTTGTGTTTTCTGCCTAGAGAAGTTCCTTTAGCATTTGTTGTAAAGCTGGTTTGGTGGTGCTGAATTCTCTTAGCTTTTGCTTGTCTGTAAAAGTTTTAATTTCTCCATGAAATCTGAATGCGATCCATGCTGGGTAGAGTAATCTTGGTTGCAGTTTTTTCCCTTTTATACCGAGACACAAATGACAGTGAAAACATGACCAACCAAAACCTATGTGATGCAGCAAAAGCAGTTCTAAGAGGGAATTTTACAGCAATACAATCCTACATCAAGAAACAAGAAAAATCTCAAATAAACAAGCTAACCTTACACCTAAAGCAATTAGACATGTTTAATATGTCCTGCCACTCCCCTCTGTCTTCCAGAGTTCCTGCTGAAGAATCAGCTGTTAACTTTATGAGGATTCACTTGTATGTATTTGTTGCTTTTCCCTTTCTGCTTTTAATATTTTTTCCTTGAATTTAATTTTTGATAGTTTGATTAATATGTGTCTTGGCTTCTTTCTCCTTGGATTTATCCTGTATGGGACTCTCTGTGCCTGCTGGACTTTACTGACTATTTCCTTTCCCATATGAGGGAAGTTTTCAACTATAATCTTTTCAAATATTTTCTCAGTCCATTTCTTTTTCTCTTCCTCTTCTGGGACCCCTATAATTTGAGTGCTCATGGAATTAATGTTTTCCCAGAGGTCTATGAGACTGTCCTCAATTCTTTTCATTCTTTTATCTTTTTCTGCTCTGCAGTAGTTATTTCTACTATTTTATCTTCCAGGTCACTTATCCGTTCTTCTGCCTCAGTTATTCTGCTATTGATTCCTTCTAGAGAAATTTTAATTTCATTTACTGTGTTGTTCATCATTGTTTGTTTGCTCTTTTGTTTTTCTAGGTCCTTATTAAATGTTTCTTTTATTTTCTCCATTCTATTTCCAAGATTTTGGATCATCTTTATTATCATTACTCTGAATTCTTTTTCAGGTCGACTACCTCTTACTTCTTCATTTGTGTGGTCTAGTGAGTTTTTACTTTGCTCCTTAATCTGCTACGTATTTCTCTGTCTTCTCATTTTGCTTAACTTACTGTGTTTGGGGTCCCCTTTTCACAGACTGCATGTTTGTAGTTCCTGTTGTTTTTGGTGTCTGCCTTGCGTAGGTAAGGTTGATTCAGTGGGTTGTGTCAGCTTCCTGGTGGAGGGGACTGGCACCTGTGTCCTGGTGGATGAGGCTGGATCTTGTCTTTCTGATGGGCAAGACTGTGTCTGGTGGTTGTGTTTTGAGGTGTCCGTGAACTTAGTATGAGTTTAGTCAGCCTCTCTGGTAATGAGTGGGGTTGTGTTCCTGTCTTGCTAGTTGTTTGGCATGGGGCATCCGGTAATGTAGCTTGCTGGTCGTTGAGTGGAGCTGGGTCTTATTATGGAGATGAACATCTCTGGGAGAGCTCTTGCCGATTGATATTACATGGGGCTGGGAGGTCTCTCATGGTCCAATACCCTGAACTCGGCTCTCCCCCATCAGAGGCTCAAGCCTCTGGTGACATCCAGCTGGTGACATCCAGCTGGAGCACTAAGACCCTGTCAGTCACATGGCTCAGAGGAAAAGGGAGAAAAAAATGAAAGAAAAATAAAATAAATAAAATAAAATAAAGTTATTAAAAAAATTACAATAAAAAAGTACTAAAAAAATAAAGAAAAGAACAACCAAACCAATAAGCAAATCCACCAGTGATAACAAGCGCTAAAAACTATACTAAGATAAACATAAAAATCAGAAACTAGTCAGTCACCTACAGCAAACCCCAAGTTTACAGTTGCTCCCAAAGTCCACCGCCTCAATTTTGGAATGATTCGTTGTCTATTCAGGCATTCCACAGATTCAGGGTACATCAAGTTGATTGTGGACATTTAATCCACTGCTTCTGAGGCTGCATGGAGAAATTTCCCTTTCTCTTCTTTGTTTGCACAGCTTCTGGGGTTCAGCTTTTGATCTGGCCCCACCTTTGCATGTAGGTCACACTTTGGTCTGTTCTTCACCCAGACAGGAGGGAGTTAAAGCAGCGATTGATTGGGGGGCTCTGGCTCACTCAGGCCAGGGGGAGGGAGGGGTACGGAATGCAGGGTGAGCCTGCTGTGGCAGTGACCTGCGTGAGGTTTCAACAGCCTGAGGCATGCAGTGTGTTCTTCCAGGGGAGTTGTCCCTGCATCATGGGACTCTGGCAGTGGTGGGCTGCACAGGTTGCCGGGAGGGGAGGTGTGGATAGTGACCTGTCTTGCACACAGGCTTCTTGGTGGCTGCAGCAGCAGCCTTAGCATTTCATGCCCGTCTCTGGTGTCCATGCTGATAGCCATGGCTCACGCCAGTCTCTGAAGTTTGTTTAGGCAGTGCTCTGAATCTCCTCTCCTCGTGTATCCCGTAACAATGGTCTCTTGACTCTTAAGCGGTTCCAGAATTTTTCCTGGACTCCCTCCCGGTTAGCTGTGGTGCACTAGCCCCCTTCAGGATGTGTTCACACAGCCATCCCCAGTCCTCTCCCTGGGATCTGAACTCCAAAGACTGAGCCTCAGTTCCCAGTCCCCACCCGCCCAGGTGGGTGAGCAGAGAAGCCTCTCAGGCTGGTGAGTGCTGGCTGGCACTGATCCTCTGTGTGGTAATCTCTCCTCTTTGCCCTCTGCACCCCTGTTGCTGCTCTCTCCTCTGTGGCTCCAAAGCTTACTCCCGCCTACCCCCTCTTTCCACCAGTGAAGGGACTTCCCAGTGTGTGGAAAGTTTTCCTCCTTCACAGCTCCCTCCCAGAGGTGCAGGTCCTGTCTCTATTCTTTTGTCTCTATTTTTTTCTTTTTTCTTTTACTCTACCTAGGTACATAGGGAATTTCTTTATTTTTAGGAAGTCTGACGTCTTCTGCCAGTGTTCAGTAGATGTTCTGTAGGAGTTGTTCCACATGTAGATGTATTTTTGATGCATTTGTGGGGAGGAAGGTGATTTCCATGTCTTAATCCTCTGCCATATTGAAGGTCCTCCCTCAGTGTTAGCTCTTCTCTAAATGTTTGATAGAATTTACCTGTGAAGCCATGTGGTCCGGGGCTTTTGTTTGTTGGAAGATTTTTAATCACAGTTTCAATTTCAGAGCTTGTGATTAGTCTGTTTATGTTTTCTATTTCTTCTCGGTTCAGTCTCCGAAGGTTGTGCTTTTCTAAGAATTTGTCCATTTCTTCCAGTTGTCCATTTTATTGGCATATAGTTGCTTGTAGTAATGTCTCATGATCCTTTGTATTTCTGCAGTGTCAGTTGTTACTTCTCCTTTTTCAGTTCTAATTCTACGGATTTGAGTCTTCTCCCTTTTTTTCTTGATGAGTCTCGCTAATGGTTTATCAATTTTGTTTGTCTTCTCAAAGAACCAGCCTTTAGTTTTATTGATCTTTGCTATTGTTTCCTTCATTTCTTTTTCATTTATTTCTGATTTGATCTTTATGATTTCTTTCCGTCTGCTAACTTTGGGTTTTTTCTGTTATTCTTTTTCTGATTGCTTTACTTGTAAGGTTAGGTTGTTTATTTGAGATGTTTCTTGCTTCTTAATGTAGGGTTGTATTGCTATAAAATTCCCTCTTACAACTGCTTTTGCTGCATCCCATAGGTTTCGGGTTGTCATCTTTTCATTGTCATTTGTTTCTAGGTATTTTTAGATTTCCACTTTGATTTCTTCAGTGATCTCCTGGTTATTTAGTAGTGTATTGTTTAGCCTCCATGTGTTTGTATGTTTTACAGTTTTTTTTCCTGTAATTGATATCTAGTCTCATAGTGTTGTGGTTGGAAAAGATACCTGATACTATTTCAATTTTCTTAAATTTACCAAGGGTTGATTTGTGACCCAAGCTATGATCTATCCTGGAGAATGTTCCATGAGCACTTGAGAAGAAAGTGTACTCTGTTGTTTTTGGGTGGAATGTCCTATAAATATCAATTAAGTCCATCTTGTTTAATGTGTCATTTAAAGCTGTGTTTCCTTATTTATTTTCATTTTGGATGACCTGTCCATTGGTTGTTAAAGTCCCCTACTATGATTGTATTACTGTTGATTTCCCTTTTTATGGCTGTTAGCATTTGCCTTATGTATGCTGGGTGCATAAATATTTACAATTGTTGTATCTTGGATTGATCCCTTGATCATAATGTAGTGTCCTTTTTGTCTCTTGTAATAGTCTTATTTCAAGGTCTATTTTGTCTGATATGAGAATTGCTACTACAGCTTTCTTTTTATTTCCATTTGCATGGAATATCTTTTTCCCTCCCCTCACTTTCCATGTGTATGTGTCCCTAGGTCTGAAGTGGTCTCTTGTAGACAGTATATATACAGGTCTTGTTTTTGTATCCATTCAGCCACTCTATGTCTTTTGATTAGAGCATTTAATCCTTTTACATTTAAGGTAATTATCAATATGTATGTTCCTATTACCATTGTCTTAATTGTTTTGGGTCTGTTTTTGTAGCTCTTTTCCTTCTCTTGTGTCTCCTGCCTAGAGAAATTCCTTTAGCATTTGTTGTAAAGCTGGTTTGGTGGTGCTGAATTCTCTTAGCTTTTGCTTGTCTGTAAACGTTTTAATTTTTCCATCGAATCTGAATGAGATCCTTGCTGGGTAGAGTCATCCTGGTTGTAGGTTTTTCCCTTTCATCACTTTAAGTTATGTCCTGCCACTCCCTTCTGGATTGCAGAATTTCTGCAGAAAGATTAGCTGTTAACGTTATGGGGATTCCCTTGTATGTTATTTGCTTCTTTCCCTTACTGCTTTTAATATTTTTTCTTTGTATTTCATTTTTGATAGTTTGATTAATATGTGTTTTGGCATGTTTCTCCTTGGATTTATCCTGTATGGGCCTCTCTGCACTTCCTGGACTTGATTGACTATTTCCTTTCCCATGTTAGGGAAGTTTTCAACTATAATCTCGTCAAATATTTTCTCTTCTTCTTCTGGGATCCCTATAATTCAAATATTGGTAAGTTTAATATTGTCCCAGATGTCTCTGAGACTGTCCTCAATTCTTTTTATTCTTTTTTCTTTATTCTGCTCTGAGGTAGTTATTTCCCCTATTCTATCTACCAGGTCCCTAACCCTCTGCCTCATTTATTCTGCTATTGATTCCTTCTAGAGAATTTTTAATTTCATTTATTGTGTTGTTCTTCATTGTTGTTTGCTCTTTAGTTCTTCTAGGTCCTTGTTAAATGTTTCTTGTATTTTCTCCTTCCTATTTCCAAGATTTTGGATTATCTTTACTATCATTACTGTGAATACTTTTTCAAGTATACTGCTTATTTCCACTTCATTAGTTTGGTCTGGTGGGTTTTTACCTTGCTCAGCGGCTTGTGTAGGCTTCCTGGTGGAGTGGACTGGTGCTTGTGTTCTGGTGGTTGAGTCTGGATCTTGTCTTTCTAGTGGGCAGGGCTGTATCCAGTGGTGTGTTTTGGGGTGTCTGTGAACTTAGTATGATTTTAGGCAGTCTTTCTGCTAATGGGTGGGGTTGTTTTCCTGTCTTGCTATTTGTTTGGTATGGGGCATCCAGCACTGAAGCTTGCTGGCTGTTTCATAGAGCTGGGTCTTAACATTGAGATGCAGATCTCTGGAAGAGCTCTTTTCGATTGATATTACCTGGGATTGGGAGGTCTCTGGTAGTCTAGTATCCTGAACTCGGCTCTCCCACTTCAGAGGCTCAGGCCTGACACCCGGCCGGAGCACCAAGACCCTGTCAGCTGCACGGTTTGAACCAGGAACTATCTATGTCTGTGGATTTCAGTAGTAAAAAGCAGTCAAAAATGTCTGGCTTCCTGGAGTTTATACTGGTTATTACAGGAATTCCAGTGTCTCCTTTCTTTTTCTTCTCCTTTCAAATAACAATCTGGTGTTCCTAAAACCAGGCCTCCTGCAGCAGCAACTTTTTCCTACGTCTCCTTGTCAGAGAATTTTTAATCACATGGAAAGGTTTTGAAATATAATGTTAAGTAGAAAAAATTAGCATATTGAATATTACTCAATTTTGGTGAAATGTATTCACTATCAATATATTTATGACGATAGTAGTTTAGAAAAAATCATAGATTTATGTAAAATAAATCTAGGTGGTAGGATTATGGGTGATTTTAATTTCCTTTTTTGCTTAGCTATAGTTTCTAAATTTTCTACATTATATGTATTCATTTTTCAACAATAATTTTGAAAAATTTAAGAACAATTAGCTGAGATGCATGCCAAGTGGTTTAAGTTGTTAGTTTCAGTCCTAATTCTACTTCCATTTTGATATATATCCTGCTTAAAAATATTTACAGAAATATAATGAGAAATATGTTTGTTTATCCAAATGATAGGCCTTGTACATGCTTGTGAAACAAGAATGAAGTCCAATCTTTATTCTTGAACTTCTTTTCTGAGAATTCTATTCAGTACCATTTTTTTTCTCTTTTTTCCAACTTGGAAAATACTATTTGCCTCACAGAGGGTAAATGACATCTAAAATTGTGGTCAGTACCTGTTATGAGTCACACGATGCTCACTGATTTTTGGAAATCACACATGAGATCAGCCAGCTTGATTCCATTCCCACTTTATTTCTTTGAGACTGAGCTCTTCTATCAGAGCTTGGATGGTGGTATATGTGTTCTTTTGAGAGATATAAGTATTTTTGAAAGAGGCTGTTTTTACTGTTGCAAGGCATGTTTATGTGTGGGGGGTGGCAGATTCCCCAAGTTTATGTTTGATTCTGTCGGTCCGCATAACAAGGAGGGCAGCTCTGTATGCCTTTGTAGCCACGAGATGTTTGAGAGCTTAGATGACAGAGGTGACTGTCCTGCAAACACAGTCCTTTAATTAAGGTCTTCACATAACACTGTTAAGGGAGCAGGAAGAAAAATCATTTCCCCTGCCACACAGACAAACAAACTAAATACAAATGCATGAACCTTTCAACAAAGCAAAGAAAACAGAAACAAAAAAATATACAAGTAAGTTTCATGAAAAGTGGATTTCCACTCAGTGCAACAAATGTTTTTGAAAATTTTCCAGTTATTTATTGTCACTATAATGCTGCAAAACAAAAAATAACCAAACTTTAGTACTGTATAATAATGCATATTTATTTTCCTCTTGAGTCTATGGGACAGCTGGGTGATTTTGTCTGGGTGTGCCCATGCATCTGTAGTCAGTTGGCAGTTCAATTTTGCTCCATGTGGCCTCTTATCCTCCAGGAGGTTAGTCTGGGTTTATTCTTATAGTTGAAGCAGGGGTCCAAGAGATAACGGAAGTGTGCAGGTTCTCTTGAGACCTACACTTGGAACCCACACAATGTAATTTTTGGCATATTCTATTGGCTACAGCAAATCACATCACAAAGCAAGTTCATAATCAAAGGTTGGGTAAATAAACTCTGCCTCTTGATGGGAGTTGGTGGAAGGACATATTGAAAAGGGCATGCATCAGGAAAGGGTAGAGAATTGATGCTCATTTTTAGCAATCAATATGCACAGGGATTTTGAAAAATAAAAGTTCCCACCTGTTGATAACACTGATGAATCCAGGCTCTTCTTAATTAATAGATTGGCCATTTGGCTATAAGATTTCCACAGTTTTTCACTTCATGTTTCAGAAAGCTGAAGTCTACATCAATGAATTGTGTTCATGGTATATATTTGTAGTCCTACAAAAAATAAGAGGAGGTAATGTCCTAATTTCCCAGACATAACTTTGTGCTTCGTTAAAAACAGTGATGATGTGTGAAGTTAAAATGGTTTTAGCTCTTTCTTGTTAACATTGAGAAATGTGCACAATAATAGAATTAAATAACAGGAAAGGATCTGAGATTCCAAATTACCCAATTTCATCAATGAAAACACTGCACTAGGACCCAGAGATATGTGACCATATCCATGACTTTATTTTTCAAAAATATGACATCCAAAAGCATAAAATAAAAGCTCCTAAAAATATAAGAAAAAAGAGATTTTAAACAAGATTATGGTGATATACTTACAGGTAAAGTAAAACTAAAAGTGAGCAAAGGCATAAAAGGTCTGAAGATTATAGCCAAAAAAAGCTCAATTGTTTTTGTCAATTATCTCTAAGCTTTCTTTGTGTTCTACTTCATTATTTTCTGTTTTTTATCTTTATTATTTCCTTCCTTTTTCTTTATATTTACTCTATTTTTCTTTGTCCAGCTTCTTTAATAGAAGTTTTAACTCATTAATTCCCAGTCTTTCTTGTTTTCTACAAATATGCATCTAAGGATATAAATTTTCTTCTTCACATTTTTTTAATATGTCCCACCACTTTGTGCCATGTTTTGGATGGTTTTTCTCACATCTATATTCTGATTCATTAAGTCTTTGTTCAGCTATGTCTAGTTTACTGTATAGCCATTTCATTTTCTAGTATTTTAATTTTAAACTTTAGAATTTCTTTTTGGCCTTTTAAAGTGATATCCTAAAAAAATGACATAGTGGGTAGTCTCAACTAGTGTATGTAATTCTTGAATTGAGTTTGGAAACTGTGATCCTGGTTTGGCTTTGTTAGTTTTCTGATGAGAACTGCTTAATATAGTGAATAGCCAAATCTAGAATTAGAGTCAGCCTAGGCCAGAAGAATACTGGACTGCACCCTTGGATTTAAAAGCTGTTTGAGGGGCTTCCCTGGTGGTGCAGTGGTTGAGAATCTGCCTGCCAATGCAGGGGACACGGGTTCGAGCCCTGGTCTGGGAAGATCCCACATGCCGTAGAGCGACTAGGCCCGTGAGCCACAATTGCTGAGCCTGCGCATCTGGAGCCTGTGCTCCGCAACAAGAGAGGCCGCGATAGTGAGAGGCCCGCGCACCGCGATGAAGAGTGGCCCCCACTTGCCGCAAGTAGAGAAAGCCCTCGCACAGAAACGAAGACCCAACACAGGCATAAATTAATAAATAAATAAACAAACAAACAAACAAAAAAGCTGTTTGAAGTTTTTGTGCTGTAATGCCAGCCTCTGTTGTGATTAACTATGAAACTAGGTCTCACAACTTAGAAGTCTCTTGCCGTTATTATTAACATTTAAATGTTTTATTCTACGTTTTATTTTTTTAAATAATAATATTTTAGAAGTTGTACATTCTCCTTCTTCTCACGTAGTGGTTTCTACTGAGCTAGACAGTATAGATGTAGACCCATAAACCTTAAAATCTGATGAGATCAGTCTCACAGCTATTATAAACCTCTGTTCCATGGAATTTCACCATTCCTCTGTTGATAACCCACCATACCCCCATAAGAATGGAGAAATAATTACTTTCATGATAATTATTTGTGGGCTACAAGATATAGGATAAGGACAGAATGAAAGGTGAAAGTTATAGCAACTAGAATGTCTATTGTGGAGTGGGCAAAAAGTCCTGTTCTTACTTTCTAAATTCTTTTATTTCCTATATGTCTTTAAACATTTAAAAACATATTTATTTTAAAGACCCTTTAAGATTTAGTTTTATGTGCTCTAGTTCTTCCCTGGTGAATTCTCCATTTGTTCCATTTGCTGATTATCTCTAGTGATGGTGTGTTTCCTTTGTGTGCTTTATTATTTTTATGAATGAGCTCATTTTTGGTGAAGAATATTTTACTCAAGACGTCTCTGATTGACCTGATTTGCGCAGGCATCCCTAAGGTGGTTCCACTGTGGTTTCTGCTGTAGTTCTGTTGCATTTGCTGGCTTCAAGTTAGTTTGTATACAAGTGTTTATACTTAGATTTTATGTACCATTTAGCTTTGCATATATGTGCAACATGGCTAAGGGCTTCAAAACTCTCTCTGGCAACTCCCCCACCTCCCACAGCCTGGACCGTAACCATAGGTAGTGGCTGAGTTTTATTGGACTCTGTTTAGGGATGGTGTGTCTTTCCTGGCTCCTGGTTTTATAACTAAACCCTAAAGCATCTTTTCGGCCTGCATGTTTTCAAAGGCTACATGGTTTCACTTTTGCTCAGCCCCGTGGCTTTGGATATGAATTTTCTTCTCATTTATGGCACCTGAATTTTTCACTCTCCTGTTTTAGGCTCAGATATGTTTTTATTTTTACTTTTTTAAACATATTTTAAATATCTGGAGTAGGATGGGATTTTGGTATCAAATCCTTGTGCTAATTGCATAGAAATTCTATTGATGGAATATTTACAAAGAATGTTATTGGTCAAAACTACAATATATAAGTAGTATTAATAGTGGTGGAGATAAAGTGGGTAAAGGGCTAGGGAATTGGGGGTTTATTTTAGAGGGCCATCATAGACAACACTTCTGAAAAGGTAATATTTGAACAGAGGCCTGAGTCAAGGGAGTGAGATATGCAAAGATCTCAGGGAAGGGCGTTCCAAGCCGGAAGATAGCACATGCAAAGAGCCTGGGCCCAAACAAGCTTGCTGTGCTTGGGAAGCAGTAAGATATTCTAGTGTACCACAGCACCATGAGCAAGCTGGACAGTGCTAGGAGATGAAGTCATAAAGATGGGAGATCATGTAGAAACTTGTGAGCCATGATTGTTTGGGAATTTGGATTTTATTCTTGTATGATGGGAAGTCACTTAAGGGTTTTTAGGAGGGAAGACATATGATTCTATTTATTTTTATAAAGGGCATTTTTGATGTTATTTGGTGAAGAGACTGTAAGGGCACAAATTGGAGATACAGAGATTCATTGGCAGACTATCTTTGTCCTACAGGTAAGTGGTGATGGCAACTGAGATCAGGATGGTAATGGCAGAGATGCTAAAAAAAAGTTGTCAGATTTGGGATGCAGTCTGAAGGGATAGTTGACTGGACATGAGGAGTATAAAGAAAAGAGTAATCTAGGATGACTTTTTGATTTTTTCCCTGAGCAACTGGGTGACTGGTAGTGCCATTTGCTGAACTTTGCAAGGGTAAATGATGTAGAGTTTAGTGTGTGGCATGATATACTTGAGATATCTATTAGACATCCAAGTAGAGATGTCCAGTAGACAGTTCCATACACAAGTCTGGCACTCAGGAGAGAGGCTGGGGCTAGAGATCTATGTATAGAACCCATCAGCATATAGCTAGTTTTTAAATCCATGGACTGCATGAGATCACTTAACAAGCAAATATTAAATAAGGCATTCTTAATATGGGATCCATGGATCCCTAAGGGGTCTGTGGATAGAATTCAGGGGGTCTGTGAACCTGGGTAAAAAATACATCTTTATTTTCATTAACCTCTGAAATTAGCATTTCCTTTCTTTATAAATGTAGCCTATAAACCATAGCAATATTTGCAGTACGTGTGACTTTGTCACCAATAGAAATCAGAGACCTTTTTAAAGCATATTATGGCAGTTGTAGATATCCTAAAATATAGCTTCCCTGGAAACTCATCATTACTACTTTGAGATTGCAATGGTTATGGAACCTTCCACTTGATCTCATAATTTAATGCATTAAAAAGCATGTCACATATCATAAAATAGTTTTTAAGGTATTTTGACAACTGTATTTTGATGTGATTTTTCCCATTATAATTCTATAAATTTTATTTTATGCCTTTAAAAACATCACCCTAAAAAAAGGTCCAGAGTTTTTACCAGGCTGTTAAAGGGGTCCATGGCACACAGGAGTTTAAGGATCTCTGGAGATCTCCAACAGTTAGTGGTTAAACATCTAAGGAGGAAACAGCAAAGGACACTCAAATGTTTGCGTTTACATGGAGCCAGCTGGATTATATTTTGTGTCATTAGGCAGAATAAGTACTCAAATAGAAACTAACTTTAGTTATAGATGAAAAAAATTTTTAATTTACATTTTTGCACACCATAGGTTATTGCCCATGAACTATTGGAGCATACTGTAACAGGATACTTTGATGCTAAAGGAAGAAATATTTCAAGGAGAGAGAGGTCAGCTGTATCAAATGCTGATGAAATGGACACTTGTATTTGGCTAGATGGGAGGTAAGTTGCTCTTACCTGAATACGAGCAATTTCAGTAGATTTTTGGAGACCAAAATCTGGTTTGAATGGATAAAGAAGAAAATTGGAGATGAGGAAATAAAGAAAGCAAGTAAAGGTGTCTTTTGGGGGAGAGTTTTGCTATAAAGGGGGACAGAGAAATTTCGAGAGATTGAAAGGGTATGTGGAGTCAAGTGAAATTTAAAATTTTTTTTTAAAGATTGGTGATATTACATCAGACTGATGGGAATGATGATGAAAATGATGAGGCAGGAGAGAGATGTATCACTGAAGAAGAGATAGGGGATGGAATCTGGTGCAGGTCTTGGTTTTAGATTGAAGCAGGAGCGGTTCATCCATTATGACAGGAAATCAGTCAGTACCATTAGTTAGGTTTGTTATGGTTTTCTGATTGTGTATATCTTTTAAATGAAACGAGAGATGATGTCATCAACTGAGAGTGACGGGTGTGGAAAGGTTTTGAATGTTTAAGGAGAGCAGGTGTAGTTTTTGAGATTAGGAGAAATGTAGTGGAACTGCTGAGCAGTACCAAAAGCCCACTGAAGATCTGTGAGTATAAATTTCAAGTGAGATAAGTGTGCACACTTGTGAGGTTTCCTTCAAAGGCAGCCATGGACTAGGCAGAGGTGATTTTGGGGTTTGATTTTTCCAGGGGCTACAGGGAGAAATAGAGAATAGGAAATTGTTTTAGTCAGTTCAGGCTATCACAGAGTACAATAGACTGAACGACTTATAAACAACAGAAATTTATTTCTCACATTTCTGGAGGCTGGAAGTCTGAGGCCAGGGTACCAGCATAGTTGGGTCTGGTAAGGCCTCTCTTCCGGGTTGTAACTCTGACTTCTTGTTGTATCTTCACATAGTAGGAAGAGAGCTATTCTGGGTTCTCTTTTACAAGGGCCCTAATCATGGTCATGAGGGCTCCACCCTCATGACTAAATCACCTTCCAAAGGCCCCCACCTCTTAATATCATCACACTGGTGGTTAAGATTTCAACATGTGCATTTTAGGGGAAGACAAACATTCAGTCCATAACAGACATTGAGGGAATTGAGTCTATAAGGGAGTAATTATGATGATGGAATGGGCTTTAATTTGGGTAGGAAGAGAATTGGAAACATGAAAAGGGTGATAGACTGTAACCTAATGATAGGGTCAATGGATTGAAGAATTAATGGAATGGAAGTATTACATGTAAGGAGATAGAAAGATAGGAAGTAGTTATCATTCTGGAGTGTCATTCTAGAGATCTCTGTTTTGGAGGCAAAGAAAATATTGGTGGTGATGAGTTCTATGAAGTCATAGATGTCATAATGAAAGGTCTGGGTGACTGAGGCAGAGAAAAACATTACTGGAATTGAGAAGGTCATGACACAGAGATGCAGGGCAGAATGAATCACCTACATGGATGGTGAAGTCCCTGAGAATAATGAAATGATAGTGGTGGAGGGAAAGAGGGTGCGAAAAGTTGTAAAATGTATAAGGAATGAGCAGAGATGACTGGGAGGGTGATTGGTGACTGATAATGAGGAAGGACTGTAGATGGAAAACTGCTGGCAGAGTCACTGGGTGTTTTGAGGGGGGAGGGAAAGTGTTTAGAGGCAACAACCTGAGAAGTAAGAAATGTCACAAAAAGGTCAAACTGTAAAGAGGAGGAAAATCAAGTTCATAAAGGTAAAAACTGATATTAATTAGAATGAAACAAAAAATGGAGTAGGAAGGATAAATAAAATGAAAAATAGATTCCTACTATATAACTTCCAAAATAAATCAACCAATGGCAAGCATAATTAAGGAAAAAAATTTTAAAAGTACAAAAATAAGGATGAGAAACCAAATATAGTCATGGATATAGAGTAGAGTAAGAGAATAAGAAAATACTATGTGTAACTCTCTGGAAATAATTTTTTAAAATCTAGTGGAAATGCATGATGCCTTAGCAAAATATCAACTAAAATTGACCAGAAAGCAAGTAGAAAACTTGAATTGATTAATTGCCATATAAGTGTGTGTAATATCATGATATGCCATTAAAAATGGCAAGAGGTTCAAGCAATTTTACAGCAGATTTTTATACCCCTTAAAGAAGAGTAGATTTCTTAATTGTTTAAATCATTCCAATTATAGAAAAAGCAGGAAAGTACACAGATTCATTTTATAAAGTTAGCAACATCTTAATACCAAAAATTGATAAAGATAGCTTGAGAAAAGAGAACAATGAGCAACTTACACTTAGAATAAATATGAACAAATTCTAAGTAAAGTATTAGTGGGAGTGGTATTTTTAATGTGTAGGACTCATAAGGTAACTGCAGGAAATGACTTACTCTTTCCCCACTGTGGTGCTAGGATTTCTCCTGCCTCTTGAGAAATATCCAGCATGTCCCATGATTTTTAAAATAATTAATTAATTAATTAATTTTTGGGGCTGTGTTGGGTCTCCATTGCTGCGCACGGGCTTCCTCTAGTTGCGGTGAGCAGGGGCTACTCTTTGTTGTGGTGTGCTGGCTTCTCATTGCGGTGGCTTCTCTTGTTGCATAGCACGGGCTCTAGGTACATGGGCTTCGGCAGTTGTGGCATGCAGGTTCAGTAGTTGTGGTTCGCAGGCTCTGGAGCACAGGCTCAGTAGTTGTGGCACACGGGCTTAGTTGCTCTGCAGCATGTGGGATCTTCCCGAATCAGGGCTCGAACCTGTGTCCGCTGCATTGGCAGGCAGATTCTTAACCACTGCGCCATCAGGGAAGTCCATGTCCCATGATTTTATAGCTATTTTCACATAATAAAAACTCCTTATGCTACTTTTGACTCTAAGAATAGTCTAATTTCTATAATTAGAAATTTCAGACTTGTATAATAATAAAACCTCTAAACCCTATTTGAAGTGAAGACTACTCTTCTTCTCAAGCTTGGGCTACTCCAGACATCTATGAGAGAGGGCAGTGGTAGGACAGACACACAGCAGACTTTCTTTCCTCTGGTGCCCTTCTTCCCTTCAACCATCTCTGCTCTGTGGTCATAGGGCACTTCTTCCAGGTTCTTGCTCCCTGCATTTTTCAGGTGTAAGTCAAGGTTAAGGGCACACATACCAAGCAATATAGGAATGTATTTCTCTTACAGAAATACATTATTAATGTGTACTCTAATAAAAAATTACAACAATAGAGGTAATTGTTAGGGGTCTTGTAGTTATTTGTACCATAATTTCCATTAAGGCAAGAACTTTGGTTGCATTTTGTATCACTGAGTGAAGGATACAAAACAATGTGTGATACTATTATAATCATCAGAGAACATCTAGTGAACATGTACCTATGTTTAGAGCAGAAAACAATGTTACTCTATGGTAAACCAGATGAATTTAATCCCTGAGACACTAGTTCACGCTAGGAGATTAGCAAAATGAGTGGATAGAACATATAGTAGAAGCTAAGATTCGTGCATAGTGCAGAATTATTCAATAGCTAGCAGAGTTGGTGAAGATACACGGAGAACTGCGGTAGTTGGGGGAAACCATTAAGCAAGTAAGGCTTTTATTTTTAATGGTGTGTGTGACTGACTAACATACAAAGTGTTTTATATCCATCATATCAAGTATACATTAATGTTTGTATTCATAGTATTTGCTTTGGTTTGGGCTTACAGATGGGCAATGAAAGTCTTCTCTTAAAATGTAGCACATGTAAAAACCATGCAGTTTGATTGAAATGTTGTAGTGCAATATAAAACAGTACTCAGGTTGCCAGTAGATGGAACCATAGATTTTAGAAATTCAGATTGAGATTTCCTTCTTAGTAAACAATGATGATATGACAGCTTTAAGAAAGCATAACTTAAAAAAAAAAAAAAAAAAACACTTTCCTGGACCCATATCAGTTGACTAAAGAGCAGCAACCAAAGTATATTTGTAACAAGGCAATTCAACTTTTGAGGTTATCTCTTTAAAGGTAAGTCTTGGGAAAAAACATTAAAAAGTTTTGTACCTATAATGTAATGCAAATGTTAAGGCCTAGAAAATAACTCTTTACGTATCTGTCAAATAATATGTGTGACTCAGGTAGTGAAGTTGGAAGGTAGTATTTAGCAATTTAAGTGCAACATTATTATGGGTTACATCACTTATTTTTAAAAATTTTATTTAAGTCCTTCTTTGCTTGACTGAAGAGTAGGCTGATGGTGTATGTGTCTGGTATAGTTTTCATGCTTAATTTTGTATTATCTCAAGCCTTACCTGATCAATACAGTTTAAAAGAAGTGAGTTATAGAAGAGGCTCGTATGTCAAATAATCTGGTTTCAATGGAGATTGTGTCTTTTAGTGTCTGAGGTTTTGAAAGATGATGTGTGGGTAGGGGCTGGTTGCCACCAAGTCCAGTCCATAAATATCTGGTCAAGATTTGGGAGAGCTGATTAAACGTGATATTGCTGACCACGTGTTTCTAACTGCAACATTGTCAATTGAGTCACATGTTTCCCAACTGGCCTCTGGAGTATCCTCGCTTATTTAAAGTCATGACTTTTTACCAGCTCTGTTATTCATCCTCCCTCTGCCCCCCCATTACCTGAATATGATTCCTAGTCTTCTGCCCTTCAAAGGCAGGTGAAGACATGTCATCTCTTACATTCTCTTTGCCCAAATGTTGATATGAAAAGTCACCTGGAACCTGGCTCTTTTGGTTTCAGGGGAGACCACATCCTTGAAAAATAACTGAGCTAGTAATAACAGTAAGAAGGGTAAATGTTTAGAAGGCAACTGTGTTTAAACAAAAAAATTAAAAGCTTTTTCCTACTTTCTTCTCCACTGTGATCTCTACTTTCTTTCACTAATTTTCTCCCTATAAAACACAGTTGATTTTCATTCACGGTACCTATGTTCTAGAAAACTCTCTATGAACTCTGAATTAGCAAATACTGAACCATTACTCTGGGGAGGAATATAGCGTTAGGTTCCTGTGACCTTCTGGTCATATTTTCAGCAACCCATCATTACATAACCTTGTTTTATGTGCATTTCTGTTTAAAGACATTTGTTTAATATACAGAATTGATCCATTAACATTGAGTCATGGCTGACAGCACCAAACTCATGCTGGAATGAGGTTTAACTGATACATGTATTTTCTCCAGAAGGCACACCACAGCCTTCTTGCGATTAGGAATACAAGACAACACTTCAGTGCTATGCTTGGGGGCCATCTTAAACAGGGAAATCTCCAACAGGAAGCACAAAACTGTGAAAAACATGGCACACTAAATAAACTGAGAAAAGGACACTTGTTTGCAGGATTTGAGCTGAAACAAGAAGGTTGATTTTTTTCTATTTTAGCTGGGAATATATGGGTTGGATAACAAATATTTTGCTGCTCTGCACATGTTAGCACATGACTGTGAAAATGCTGTGAGTATTGATTTGGGGGTTGCAAATAAATTCTACTGAGTAGGTGAATTTGCAAATATGGAATCTGTGAATAATGACGATCAACTCTACCCTTATCATTGGTAAATCGCTGCTAAACATCTCAGTATTCTTGCCTCTAAATTGTCACAGTGAGTTTTTGGTTTTATATAACTGTAATGGCAACTCTCTGTCCCACTCACCTGTATAACAAATGAGGCATTTGGGACACTGATAGATTGGGAATAGATTTTACAGCATGTCCATGACAAAGCCAGGACTAGAACCTAGATCTCAAGATGTGTGGTCCAGTGATAGTTCAGTCAGGTCACATGACTTCGAAGGCTTCCAGTATGTGGGAGTTTCCTTTCTTCTCTATCAAGGGTGTGTCCTGAGACTAATTTTCATTGTCTGGGTACTCTGGTAGAAGAAAAGGGAAACAGTAATTTGAGGAGCATCCAGAAAACCCCCATTTACCTTGTGACTTCAGTTTATGAATCCCTTTGTAGATTAAAATGTAGATTGTGCCCATTAAAAATTCAAATGGGTATGATGTTGAGCAAAATTAAGAACATGAGAATTAATGAACATATCATATGAGTTAGCTCTGGGGTAATTAAATTGAGGCCAGGTGAAGCTGATTGAGAGGTGGCCCTTAGTAAGACAGGCAGGAGGTGGGGAAACTCTTCAAGAGACTAACAACCTGGAAGAGAGCGTGGCAACTCCTACACAGTCTTCTTCCCTGGCTGTTAACTCAATGAGACAAAAGTGGAAGCCACTAGAAAAACTGTCATCAAAGCTCAGGAATTCTGTCTTGTAACTTAACATCTACTTGAAGAAATAATCCCCTCTGGGATTTCCTTTCCAGTTTGGCAGCATCTACGGGCATAATAGTTCTATTTGATTCTTATCCTTTTCTCTTTTTGTAAGGATCTCCCTCTTCTGCCCCTGGCTATGGGCTTCTTGGTTTGGGATGTAAACCCTGTTTTATCTTGTTTGGATATTGGTAACCTCACTGCTTGGAATTTCTTTTCTACTTTTTGGGTAAAAGCTCACCTCTTATATGGAAGCAAATTTTTATAATTAGAATGTTATTATTTCTCTAAATTTTCTCAAAAGCCAGTCTCCTACTGAGATTATTCAAGATGTGTGTGTGTGTGTGTCATACATTTAAAACATGTTTCCTAAATTTCTCTAAAAGGAAGTACTGAACATTACCAGTAAAGGTGCTGTGCTGTGCCCCAACAGCTATTGGTTTACCTGGAACAGTCCTGGTTTATGCCTATTGTCCCAACATAATTATTCATAACACCTCCTCTCACTTATGGATGACAAATTATATGGTTATGCTATAGATAATACCAATGTAAGAAATAAAAAAAGGAAGTACAAATAAAGTTGGCATTTCCAAACCCTCCTAGATCAGGTTTACATGCAATATCAATTAGTGTTTAATTGGCTATAGTTTGTGTCATCCTAAAATATAAAAATTATCTTTGTTTCCTTTAGAACTTCTTTGATTTCTAAGACTAATTGTGTTATAAGACTACTAGACCTTTTAGTACTTCGTGACTTATTCTATGCTTTAAATATATTTTTTTAACTTTAAAAGTAGCATAAGTTTATTGCAGAAATTTTAGAAAATGTAAACAAGCTAAAAGGAGAAAATAACAACCACCTATCATCTTTTCACTTGAATAATCACTGTTAACATTTATATTATATCTTCCATGTTCTTTTCATCTAGAAATCATATGTCAGACATATTGTACCACATAACCATATGTATCTTGTAATTAGAAAAACAGAATTTTCGGGGTCTGCTGATTTTTAACTTGCTTTTCCACTAACAATATATTATGATTGTTTTTCCATGTTATTAAATATTCTCCTACAAGAGGAAATTGAACAAAGTGTTGAACAGTATTAATTTGAATTTACCATAATTCACTTACCTAAGCAAAATCTTAGACTTTTTGAGATCCTTCCTAAAAGAAGGTAGAACAATAGGGCAAGAGCTTAAATTAACATTGGCTGGACTTTAGATGGTTATAAGGAAGAGTTTTCATGCTGGGATTGCACTGGGGGACAGTCCTAGATGGTTGCATTGTTTACTTGCCTGAAGGTAAGGGGCCTAATGAAATGATTTCTTGAGATTCATTTCCCTCCCTCATTTGTTATTTCTGTGATGGTTTAATACTTATAGGAAGGAAACTGATGTCTGATTATTTTTATTTAAGATCAGCTCTATTATTACGCTTTTTAATAGCAGCAGTACATGTTTTGTGCATCCTTAATGATATAGTACAAATTTAATTAAATGCTCCCTTTATTAACTATATATCTCAAATTGTGAAATTGTTGGCATTCACTAAGTGGTAGGTTACATAAATATCAGAATTAATTATTTTAGGTAATGAAAAGATTGCTTCATTTTCATCATTTTTGTTTGGCTTCTAGTTATTTTATTATAGTTTATTATTTTAACATTATTAAAATAATACAAAAATAGTGAACTTAAAAATTCACTATAAATAGAAAATAATACACCCTGTATATTCAAATCCAGGTCCAACAACTATTAACTTTCCCATGGTACTTGTTTCATCTAGCCTCTTTTATGTCATGAATATTTGATGCTATTGAGGCACATTTACAGATAATAAAATGCACAAATCTTAGTGTATAGCTTGATGAATTTTGTCAAATGGAGCCACCACTCCAATCAAGGTTTAGGACATTTCCATAACCCCAGAAAGTTCCCTGGTGCTCCTTCTCAGTTAATTTCTGCCTGTCCCTCCCCTTCTAACCCTCCCCAGCCCACATGAAACAGGCAACCACTATTCTGAACAGTCACTATGGATAAACTTTGTCTGGTTTTAAACGTCACATAAATATAATCATATATGTAGTGTGTGCTCTTTGTGTCCTGCTTTTTTTTGCTTAGCATAAGTGTTTTTTTTTGTTTGCGTTTTTTTAGTTTAGATTTATTCATGTTGCTGGATGTATCAATAGTCTGTTTATTTTTTATTGCTGAGTAGCATTCCGTTGTGTGGATATATCACAGTATTTTGCCCATTCCTCAGCTAATGGCTCTTTGAGCTGTTTTCAGTATGGGACTATTTTATAATAAGCTGCTCTGAACAATCCTGTATAGCTTGTTTTGTGGACTTAAGCTTTATCTCTCCTGGGTGTCATCTCCTTTGTTGGCACTATTTTTTTCTTATATAATTTCTTTCATTTTTGCTTAGATTATAAGGAGTGGTTGGAGGACACATTTTTGGCAGGTAAGCATTTACCAAAACAACTTACTTGAGTTACTTTTTATATCAGAAAGCACTTTGTATTGAGATGATAGATTATTCTAATAATATTCTAAGATCAAAACTTAGGATTTTGTGTCAGCAAATTACTTTTGGAGGTTTATGAATGAAATGCCCACTGTGAACATCTTCTTAGCTGAATTGGCTTTAAGAGAATTGCCAAACGGCTCAAGCGTTAAACATGAGTACTATCAAAAAATAACCCTATCATAGTAATTTCTTACTTGTTTTTCTTCTTCTCAATGGTGGAACCCAAGATTTTAAAGTGTGAGGAAAATACTGTTATAAGTCAATCATGGGGCCAATAGGTGCTCTTCTGAGGATTTTCTTTTGCCAGTGATTTTTTCTGGGCTTCATTTAGCTAGACTATCTATTGTTTCTACATTCTGTAAATTTTGTATCAAAGATAAATAAATCTGTTTCAAGGAAATGAGAAACAATTCAAACAAAAAAGTGTCTGAGCTTTCTGTTTTGAAGTTTAAGAGGAATTATGTATACTTCAGCTTTTTCCTGTATCTAGACTTCACTGGATATGGAAACACAAGGCCACCACAGGAGGGTCAATAGTGACATTTCTAGTTATGCTTAAATTGCATGGTAATTTTTAATCATTTACTGGTTGGGTAAAGTGTTATTTATTTATTTATTTTTCTTAAAGCAGATTCCCCAAATTCATTAAAGGATGGGAAACTCTATGTAAGTACACAGAGTCTCTATTTGTGGATCACTATTCAAAGCACCAACAAAGTTTAGTGTCAATTTATGTACAGACATTGGTCTTTCTCAGGTTTTTCTTATCCATGATTTTTCTTTTAGCTTAGTGAACTTTCAGAATTATATCTATCTTAAATATTTGAAAAATGGTCTCTATTTTGTTTTATTTATTTATTTTTAATCAGGAAGTAACTTAGTTGGTCCTTTTTTCCTTGTTCTTTTTTCATGAAGGCTTCTTTCTCCATACACCACTCTCAAAGTTTTCCTCTTTGCATCTTTTTCCAGGGCCCTTTGTTAAAATTTGGATGTTAATTAGGAAGTTTAAACATCTGTCTCTCTGAGAAATATTTCTATTTCATCAGGGGTCAACATTTTTAGTCAAAGGAACCCCAGGGATGAAAACTTCAGGATGATGAAAATGATCTGTTTAGCAAGTGTTGAGTAAACACTTGGTTAATTTTAGTTAGTGTGTGGGAGTGTCACTGTCTGGTTCTGCTTTTTAAATTAGACCAAGTAGATGACAATTGTGACCACAGGCCACAGGTAGCCCTGCAGGCAGCCTTGCATCAGAGACCCAAATGTTAATCACTATTCTCTTTTTCATCATTACTTATGTACATATATTAAAAATATGAATATGGGTGGAGGTCATCTTGTGGATATTAACAATAACTAATAAAAGATAAACACATAATATAATTTAAGAAAGTGATACTGTGAAGAAAACTAAATCAAGGAAAGTGGACAAAATTTTGAGATGAGGAGTCAGGGATCTCTCTGGGAAGGTGGCATTGAGCCCCTGCTGAATGCGGTGAGGGAGCAGGCTTGTAGAAGTGAGTAGCATACTCTTCTGAAGTGTGAATGCACGGTGTGCAGAGGGAGCACACCCAAGTGAAATGTGGGAATTAATATGAATTTCTGGTATAAGAATAAATGAAAACAAAGACTGTGAGACAAAAACAAGTTTTCAGAATTTCTGAGTTTTTAAAAATTACTTCTAGAACACATTCCTGTATTTATATACCAATACCTGTAACTACAGAAATATATGGTTTTGCTTGTTTGTTTTAACATGAAAGGTTTTCCCATCAATATTGTTCTGTAACTTGTTTTACTCATATATATATTGTGGATGTTACCATGTTAAGATTAATGCATAAAGATCTACCTCACTCTTTTTAGCTACTACATAATATTTGATAGAATAAATATACTATAATTTATGTATCCATTCCTGTATTGTAAGTTTGTATCAGTCACAATGCTTGTAATAGATAACTAATTGATAAGCTTTCCAGATTAAAATACAGGAAACATGATTAAATTTGAATTTAAAATAAACAATGAATTTTTTTAGTATAAGTATGTTTCAAATACTTATTATGTGCTTATATGAAATTCAAAATTAACTGGGCATTCTACATTTCTATTCGCAAATCCAGCAACCCTACCATTGGATTGTTACCAGCTTAAACAATAAAAGGAAAAAATTTTTTGACTTAAAAAAATTGAAGTAGAGTTGATTTACAATGTTTCAGGTTTTCAACAAAGTGATTTACCTATATATGTATATATATCTAATTTTTATGTATTTTATATATTTATATATTTTTATATAAATAATATATTATTATATATTATTATTACAAGATATTGAATACTGTTCCCTGTGCTATCCAGTAGGTTGCTGTTGTTTATCTCTTTTATATATAGTAGTGTGTATCTGTTAATCCCAAATTCCTAATTTATCCCTCTCCCCTTCCCCTTTGGTAACTATAAGTTTGTAAAAGGAAAATTTTAACTCGCGTAATTAAAAAGTGCTAAAGCAGCGCAAGTTTCAGGCCCAGTCTGATGAGAAATTCAGCTCTCTTAATTTGAAAATCTCTCAGCAATGCTGTCTCCTGTGTGTTGGCTATATTTTCAGCTGAACTCTCTTGTGCTAGCAAGATAGTTTCAGTCGTTTCAAGCCCCATATCTGGAAACCATGCCATTTAGAGGAAGAGAGGATGTCTGTGTCCTAGACTTGCCTGAGAACATCCTGAGATTCACTCCACTTAGACTGGGTTAGGCCACATGCCAACCTGTCAACTAAGTACTGTGACTGGGGAGATGGAGTATTCTGAATGGCTTAGGTTAGGGTTTGCCCTCCACACCTGGCACTATGGGCAGAATGAACTTACTCTGAATCACATGAAACCCCAAAAGAAAGGGAGAGTTATGGATTTTGGATAGGCGACCAAGAGGTTCTCACTGTGGTCTATCCCTTTGGTTACCCAATATCTATTTGTACCCTTCTTCTCATATATATTGATGTTTTCAAAGTTCTTAAGACTACATAAAATGAACTCAACCCATTCCTGAAGTAAACAACACAAAATCTGTTCCAATAACTACATCATCCTCCAAACCAGGATCTCTAATTGATAAGCAGAGTTCAATATCAAGCCCATATCCAGCTTTTCATGGTTTAGAGATCAGTAACTCACAGTGAGACATGCGTCCTAATGCAGCCAGTATACAGTAGATAGTGATGTAGAGAGAACAGCATAATTATGGTAAAAACTCCCACTGAGAAAAAAGAAGGATGGGAAACAATGAAGTGGCATTGCATATATTCTCACCTGCTTTTAAGGAATAGTATGGATTCCTTTCCTGGCATTGGAGTGACTACCTTGGTCAGCCAATAAGGCAGGCCATAATTCTCTCTGAAAAGACTCTGCTGTCCCTTGTCTTCTATGGTGTCTAGTCCTGTCTTTTGGGAGGATGTCTCTAAGCCATTATTATCCCTAACCATAGCTCATATGGATTTCTGGAGGCTGTAACATTTCAGTAGCCCAGTTCTACTTGCTGCCTTTGGCTTAAGGACTAAGAATGCCCTAAGATAGAAGTGTAGACGGGAGCCAAACTCCCAGTGTGAATCTGGGAGAGTGGTGAGGTTTCTTCAATTAGGTAAAGAAGCTTAAATATAAAATGCCACAGATCACTCCCAGAGTAATATTTATGGCAGCCCTAGGAAACTACTATAAGTTTTATACTTTTATGTAATACAATAAATAATAATATTTTATTAATGTGACATCTTTATTGAACATAAAAATTTCTCACTCAATTCTCTGCAAATTCATTAACTCATCAAAGTGTATACTTCTAAAAATTTCATTTTCAATTGATATAACTGAAAGCAACATCAATTGCTCTTGGCAAATGCAAGATTGTAAATAAGTTTTGATAATTTCTCATTTTGAGGAGGATATTTTGTTGATGCAATGGTCACTGAACCTGTTAAGAGTATTTTAATGCTGTGAAAACTTTGGGATAACTTCTGGTAAATTACCTCAAGGTATAAATTTTTGTGCACCTATTAACTAATGATTCTGAGGGAACATTTTTTTCTAAATAGGTTTAACTCCTTGTACAAATCAGTTTTGTGTAACTCTGAATTTAGTTTTAAATGTAAATTTATACAATGGCATTTTAATGTTTCCTCTGTTATTTCCTGGACTTGTGGAGGCTGAGCAAGAAACCGAAAGTGGTTTCATGATTTGTACATAATTCAAGATGACTTCTTAAGCGCTCTATCATTGTATCTTCAATTTCAAGAAAAAATTATTTAAAAAATTGTCTTCGTGTTTAAAAATTTATTGTCTGAAGCTTCGTATGAAAATTGTGGGTTTTTCCTCATTAAATGTGACAATCTTTACATTTAATTTCTATTTCTAAGCCTGTGGATATTTGTTTTAAAAGATTGCTGCAATTTTCAGCACGTGCTGCATCCTCGTGTGTGTGCATAGCTGTCCGGGCTATTTCTTCTGCTCACAAGCACACTCCAATGTTCCATCAGATTTCACATACAAAACACAAGTTCAAAGAAAAAAAAATTATGAATTTCATTAGGGTGATAACAGAGCATTAACTAAGTGCAGGGCCCTTCCGCAGGTGGGACCCTGTGTGACTGGGTCCTGAAAGCTGGCCCTTGGGGATGCTTCAGACACACTCCATTTGCCATCTTGGCTCTCTTAAGGAAAGCCACCCTCGCACTGCCTTTGCATCTGAATTGACTGATCCTAGTCTGTATTTTACAACTGGACACAAGCCAGGCTCAACGGCAGAAGGGAATAATCTAGTACAGTGTTGCCTTGATTCTATGGCTAGGGCCAAACAGATTTTTAAATCTCTTATTAAGAATCAGAAGTCTCCTTACATAGCTGCCTTCCTAACTTGGAATGTGAAGTTTACATTATTCAGGAAATGCTGATGAATGTGCAGAAATAAAGCTCACCCTTTATTTCTAATCATCCGGTCTTTGAAAATATAAACCATCTTCAACTTCCAAATTATACCTCCTGAATCAGTTTCTGTATGATCTATGTCACTTCTTGGTGACTTTTTTTTTTTGTCATTTTCTGCATCTGTATATCTTGTGTTTAGGCATCAGGAGGCCATATTTTATTTGGGTATCTGAATGTATCAACAAGCTCATAACAATGGTTGAAATTCTTAAGTTCAGAGATTCAGATGTAGATGCTTACCTGAAAACTTACCTAGTACAGTTTGGTCTCATTTTGTAAGAGAAGTTTTATAACACTTCTTCTTTCTAGATAGGAAACAATGATGAGAACATCTTGTTAGGTATTTTCTTAACATTATAGGTTTTTTTAGTGATGAAAGACTATAAGGATATGCAATCTATATTATTTAATCTTCAAAACTCTTAACATTACATGCTGTAGTGCAATATTACAATTACTAGTTATAAAATGTAACCACATAATATCTACATTATAACTGGAGGACTAAATATCAACAAGTTAACAAATTACCCAGATATTCTTTATGCATAATCATAGATATTTGAGTGCCTAATTATGCCTTTTGTTTGATTTGAGATGGTTGTATGTAGAAATATTTGGTAAGCTTGACTTTCTGCCAAACCAAAGAAATTCAAACTTACTTGAGATATATAAGCGACTTTTGTTTACTAAGTGTCTGTTATTAAGGCAGAACCCACTGCTTAATCATAGGTTTGGGACAGGAATATTAAACAGAAACATAACTCATGTGTGTGCCGATTCTTTCTCCCAGCTCTGGACATTAGCCAAAGTTCAGTTTAACATTATCAAAAATACAGAGCACACTGTCCTGAAAAACCCACTTAAAACAGGGCTTATATTGGTTTAAGCTTTATTTATTATCTTTTAAGAAACTTTTGATATAGTTACTTTTATTAGTGAGAACTTGGGAAAATGGAATGAAACTTAACTTTTTTTGTGGTGAGGAAGGAGGCAAAATCTATTAGATTAAAAAATCTAATGGGGAAGATCCACTTTTCTATTTGATTGGTATTTTTGCACTTCTTCTTTAGAAATTATTGTTTTGGACAAAAAAAGTGCCCCTATCTTTATGTGCATTTCTCATTTCTCACATGGCTCACAATTTAAAATTATTTTCTTTTAAATATTGCTTTTACATTAAAAATGATTAAACATATATTGGTCTTTGAAACTGAACAAAGCACTGAGCCTTTCATCTCTGAGGACTTTGGTTTATATCTGTCTCAGTTTAAGTGGAAACAAGTTTGATCTTGTCACCTGCACCTCTCCAAGGTTTTAGGGTGAGCAGTAATTATAAAGACTGAAACCACTCCAAAATATGTTAGCATTTCATTCTGCTCCATGAAGAATAGGTATAAAATACTTCATTGTGCAGGCAAGGAAGATTAGTATTTTTATTGAAAATTATTATATCATAGCCTTAATCAGAAGAAAAATGATGAACTTCTGTAGTTTCTGTTACATGCTATTTTGGAAAATGAAATCAGAGTATTAAGTATGAAACTTTTCACAACATTGTGAAGGAGATACTGGTGCCTGGTGATCTGAGAGATCTCTCTACTCCTCCTTGGGAGAGCAATTCTCTATCCCTCAGGTCCCAAGACCACAGGAAGTCTTTTCTTTATCACTTATCAAATCCCACTCTAGTAAGTAGTAATCCCACTCTAGTAAGTAGTAATCCCACTCTGCTGACCCTCATTCCCCTGGAGTTTCATATTGAAGATTCCAGTTTAAGGTCACATCCAGCCTTGAATATTCCCATTTTAATAGGATTAATAGACTGAAGCTGAAGAATGAAGCTAGGGAGTGGGAAGGTTTGGTAGACAGAAGGAGTGAGCTCCATTGTCCTCAGGGGATCCTTTGAATCTTATTGAAGTTCATATAGGGACTTAGTATTTTTGGGTGTGGACAAAGAAGGAACCAAGGACAGCAAAGAGTCATTTCCGCCATCTCAACTCATTCTCCTATCTTCCTCCTCAAAGAGCACAGAGCATCCGTGGGGACAGCAGCAACTTTGTTGCTTCTTAGCTGTAGTAACTTGTAGGATGATTTGCTGTCTTTTTCTTGGGCTCAGGTATCTGTAGCCTCCTGAAGTGTCCTTGACCTACAAGGTCCTCAGGATTGCCTGGGCACTTAGTGTTGTCCAGTTTGCTCCCATTTCCTACATGTAACTGTAACAAGTTTCTCTCAAGGTCTCTGCAGCCAACAGGCATCTAGCTTCTTGGGGGAAACGTCAGCTTCTTTGCTGGAGCCCTGAGTAGTTCCCCTGCCATGAGTCAGGTACAGACTTTGAGAGTGTGGGAGACCCTGCTGGTCTCAGTGCCACTTCATGTGGGTAGTTTACAAAATTTAAAACCTAAATTTTTTCATGAACTCGATTTTATCCCTCCACCATGCAACTGGGGGAGAATACCTCATATGTGATAAAAAATGCTCCAATTTTAATGCTGGAGGTTTCTTTAAATGCTCTAATTCCAGTCCTGTTTTGTCATCTCAAAAGGAAGCTCATCTCTTTGCTGCCCCGTGGTCTCCAGGTGCATTTACGTGTGCTGATAGTAGATGAGAGAAATGGAAATGAGGGCAGAGGCTTCCACGGAGAAGCTGCCCTGGCCTCTGAATGACCTGATATCCTATCTATTCAGAACATCAGGCTTCAAGACAGTGACTCTTCATTACTAGAAACTCATGAAGCTAAGAATGACGTTTATCGGCAATGGGAAATAGAACTGTCACATGGACCAGGATGCCGGAGATTTACGTGGCTCCTCGCTCTGTTCATTTTCCATAGGAAATCACTGCTGTACAGACTGGAAATGCTCACATTCACAGGGTGAGTTCCCTCTCTTTCTCTGTAACTGACTGACTTGGGAATTTGAAGGTTGTCTTGGGAGCAGATCATCAGAACAAGGGGAGTTAAAAGAACAAAAGATTAATAGCATTGGGGTAAGGCACAAGTATACAAGTAGTCAGATAGAATCAAATCTGTTGGCTTCATGCTGCATTCATTTCTCCCTGAGGAGTAAATTTACCACTGGGATTAGAAACACACCAACTGCAATGGCTAGATCTTCTCTTGGGTTGTGCTTTGCTGGGCACTGACAATAAACTTTCCTGTCTAATTTGTCCCTATTTTGATTGACATACTCATTCATTCTTTGAATGTCTTAATGTGTCCCTCTGGTTATAGTCAAGTCTGTTGGCCTGAAAACCAATCAGGTAAGTTGATATAACTGAGCACTGTCTCATGATGTACTGCTCTTATGTTTATCTCCAAAGAAGACCAGTTATTTCTAAGTTCTTGGAGACACCTTACTTTAGCACCCATGTAACAGAAAACACTTGGAAGCAAAAAATAAGGCAGATTTTCAATTTTCAATAAATATTTCTTAATTACCTACCATGTTAGATGCAATACATTAGCCATGATTTTTAGCATAATTATTTTATAGTAAGTACTTTTAGCTGTTAATATTCTTAAAAAAAAAAAAACCTTTATATTAAATCCTTTGATGAATTAAACTAGAATATTTCCTGGAGGGTTTCCCAAGTTTGGATTTCTTGGTCACCAGAAGATATGCTCTCAAGTATCATCTTAAATATTTCAAAAAGTAAATTTAAAATATAAAACAGCTTGCTCACATGACTTGGGAAAGTCATTTGAATGAGATCAATTATGAGCCATTTATTGGTGTGCAATTCTATTAAATTTATGGTGGCCAATTATAATCATGAAAAAAAGCCAAAATACTTTTCTAGTTATATTTTTATAGCATTTTCATTTTGGTCTTTAGCTCTTTTAGTAGTTAGTCAAATTGTGCTTACCAGAGAATGATCAAAGGATATTTGAGACTAGATTTTGGTTTCCACACTCTATTGAATATAAAATTGCTGGTTTGGGTTTTAAAATCCTTTAAATAATTTGAAAATATTCCTTATGTATTATTATGTGAAAAGCAGTTTTCACAACAGCATGTAATAATATGACTCCAATTTTGTAATATATCTGTGTGTATATGTATGTGTATATATCTAGTTGGGAAAAGGCAGAAAGCCATTAAATAAAATATAAATCAGTAATTTTATTTCCAGCTAGTGGGGAATATGAGTGAATATTTTAGTAACTACCCCTCCACCCCAAGCTTCATGTCTAAAAATTTATTTAAAAATATAACTGGAATGTTCTGTTTATGCTAGGATAGCAATAAGTTAAAAAAATACTCTAAGAGATTTATTCTTTATTCTAAAATAGCAGTGTATTCAGCTGGTCTCATTAAAAAAATTAATTTGGGGTGGTTGCTTTTTTTCCAGGGGCTTCTCTCTTTGTGACTGATTAATTTAAAGATATTAATGCAAAAGGCACTTTTCTCCTCCAGCCTTTGAGCTAGCCACCAAGATATTTTATTTTATTTTTTGTTAATACAGAAAACAAAGATATTTCTATATTTTCTCCCATTTCACTTGTCCAGTGACATCACTGATTAAAATCTCCATTCTTTGAAGGAGAAATTTTGAATTACTACTAACTAGAATAATTCATCTGCTGGAGAAATTATTGAGGGGCCAACCTCCTTTTTAGATTCTAGCTAGCTTGCTAGATAACGTTGTCATTACGTTTAACTTGGTCTTTAATTATAAGCAGATGGATGAATTATTTTAATTGCTGCTATATATCTTAACAGTAGTTCATACATTGACACAAAGTGAAGAACATCAAACAAAAATTAAATGCTAGGGCAAGAAAACAGCCAACCTTCAAGGGAAGCAATTGATCACAACCTGTCATCTTTAAAGGCCAGAAGAATGCAAAATAAACACTTGGGATTAGTGTACTAAATATGGCTCATCAGTCTTCAGCTCTGCCCTCTGATAATTCATCTATCTCATTTATTTTAATGCTTTATCGTGTATCCACCCAGCTCTGTAATTAACCTTTCAGGTATTCCCTTTTTCTTCCTGCCTTTGAAATTGTGTGTGGTGAGATTCTGCAAGAAGAGGATATTATTACCAGCCCGTACAAAAGAAGTGACTTGCAATGATTCTGTTTTATAGCTTACGTGTTGGAATTCTTGCTAAAACTTAGGGGGCATGTTAAATCTGGTTTAAAGAGAAAATCTTAGCAAATTTACTATGTTCTTTTAAATGGAGAGTTTAGTTTGGCTATAGGTAAACTGTTTGATTTTATAGGAGGAGTCTGGATCTAGGTTCATTAAACTCAAAATGCTGCTTTGAGTCTTTAAAAATAAAAAGTACCAAAGTTAGCTTCTGAATTAAAGTCATTAAATACTAGCATTTTATTGATTTGTTTCTGAGTGAAGTGTTTATTTTTCCTTTACTAAAAAGAATACCATTAATAACATGTGTTTTCTCCCATAGCAATGAGTATACTGAGATTATATAGTAAATTATGTTTGGGATTTATACTCTGCCATAAATTTTGCTGTAGAACCGGAGTTTTCCCACAGATCTATTATAGGATATAGATTTATTAATTTATTCATCAGTCTCAAAATATTAACAATGCTGAATCATTTTGATTACTTATTACTAAGCATTGAAAACCTAAAACAATGCATGCAATCCAAATAGGTGCACTGTTTTTTTACCTTGATGTTGTAAATATGAGATGGTTTCTAGTATTTTGGGTGTGGACATAATGTCAAAATACTGAGTTGTCATAAGCTTCTTTACAATCCCAAGAGTGTGGGATTTTTTATTTTTAACTTCACTTTAGTATGATTCATTCACTTTGTAGGTTATCTAAGGCAAAGATTTAACTCTGACTTCCTGTTGTAACGTCTCTAGGCTACTTCCCTTTGCTGAGTGTTGAAGAGTTCCGGTGGGCTTGAACCTTTCTTGGAATTAACTGAAGGCCAAGATGTTTTGGAATTTCCTGTGACAAATCCATGTTCCAAAGTTAGAATGGATTTTTGTTTTAAAGATTCTCTGATGTATTAGTTCATTTATGCAATTGCTCCTTTTTGTGGTGAGGGTTGACTACTTTGGAAGAAAATATTCCAAATATGGGGCTATCAACAATGGTATACGGGTTTTAGACCAACAGACTGGAGGATTTTGCACACAAATGTTGAGAGATACTTGTCAGCAGAGAATCAGGTAAGCTTATATACAGTTTGTTTGTATATGATCCTAAAGCAAAGATTTCCGGATTTGGAAGCTTATATGACCCATCTAGCAAACTCATTTTCCTTCTTTGTTTACAAATAAAAAATATTAGTGGGAAACTACTAGTGTCTTCAGTAATTATTACAGCTCTATTACTAGTTTCTGTGTAACCCTCAGAAAATCTGTTAACCTCTTGCAACCTACATTTCCTCAGTTATAGAATGAAAATGAAATAAGATAAAGTGCATGGGATATAGTATGACTTGGTCAACTTGCTTCTCTCCCTCTCACCCTCTCTCCCTTCCTTTCTTCCTTTGACCTTTTTTATATGTGTATTGAGTAAGAGAAAACAAGCCCCTGATGGCCGGGAGCTAGTCTGGGACTCACAACGAGGCCTTGGTATTCTCAAGCTTTAATAATTTTACAGAACATAGACATCAGACAAAGCCACTCTGGGATCCTGATGGAGCAAGTCAAATCAAGGCAACTCCATAACATGCAAGAGCACAGACAAAAAGCACATCTCTAAAATGGCTCACACTGATCTCCTCCTCCTGATACCTGTGCTTATGTAACCTCCTTCCAAATGTGTCAGAGCTGCTCCCTGTGACCAACAGCACATGGCAGCGACAATGGTTTTCATGGCTAGGTGATAAAAAAAATCATTGAGGTTTCTGTTCTAGTCTCTTAGATTGCTTGCTCTGGGGGATACAAGTCACCATGTTGTCAGGAAACTCGAGCAGTCCTGTGGAGGAGCCCATGTGTGAAAGAACTGAGGCCTCATGCTAAAAGTGACACTAATATGTCAGCCCTGTGAGTGGGCCATCTTGGAAGTAGATCCTGCAAGATAGGGGACCTGGCAAGACTTCAAGACTTCAGATGACAACAGCTCTGACAGACATTTGGACTGCAACCTCATTAGAGACTACAAGCCAGAACCGCCCAGCCAAGCTGCCTCCAAATTTCTGACACATAAAAATTGTGAGAGATAATAAATGTTTATTGTTTTAAGCAGCTAACTTTTGAGGAAATTTGTTGCACATCAATAGGAAAGTAATACTCCTCACCAGAAATTCATGCCTTCCTGGAGATGCAGAGCAGTCTGATGTGGCTCTCCCCAGTTCAGTGGTGTTCCCACATAAACAGAGAGTGCTGCGCTGGTAGATGTTTAACAATTGGCTCTCCCCAAAACAAACAAACAAGGCCCTGATTTTTAGTATCTGCCAGTTTCTATGGTGTAAATATTCCCACCATGGCCAATTTCAAGCTACCAATGTGACAGCACTGAACATGGAATTGGGAAGAGAAGAATAGGAGCATATAACTATATAAAATTTCTACAGATACAATATATGTCAATAACCTTAAAAGCATAGATAATAGTAAAATGTAGTAAAATAGTTAGGGGAGATGAGGTTTGAATATTTATTACTTTTACTTTTAATATAGTTTATTTTGTTGCAAGCTTACATAATTTAAATTTCAAAGGTGGTTATATATAATAATCAGCTCACAAAATTCCTGAATGTATAACAACTGGCTCCTGTGGCTTCAGCGCACCACTGTCAAAGTGATTTTTTGAGTGACAATATTTATTTGGGTTCTTGTCTAGTTGAATCACCATTTGGGTAGTGATAAACCACATCTGTAGTAAATTTCATTCACATCTATAACAAATTGTGATTGGGGCACCTTGATGGAATAGTTTTAGCAGTTCATGACACACAGTTGGTTGCAGTCATTATCCTGGAAGGAGCTGGACCTATTATTTGCCTCTAGTTTAAATTCTAAATATTAGAAGTACCAACAATTGGCCAGCATGGCATGCAGTTGTATGAAAAGAAAACAACTGACTTTCACGTTTTAGGGGCACACAAGTCTTTTACTATATGTTTTGGACACTCTTTTTACTGCCACATCTGTCCTGCTTTGTGGGATCATTATTGTCTTCCACTTTTCTGCTTCTAGATCTTTTCTTAGCTTCTAGGAGACTGAACAATTTACTGATTATGAATATGGGCTTCAAAATTATGATTGTTTCCTGGCTCCTCAAAGTAATAGCTGTGTAAGCTTGGGCACATTACTTAGCCTCTCCAATATTCAACTTCTTTATCCATAAACAGGGTTGTTATGTGTTGCTAATCTCCATGAGATTGTGTCTGTAATATGTTTAGCATAGTACCTGATGCACATAATGTATAATAGTATTAGCCATTATATATTCAAAATAACTGGCTAATTCACTGAAACGATCTCAGGCTGACATGAGCTATATTGTTCAGAAGTTCCTTTGGATCGTTTTACATTATAAGTTGCCTCTTAAAATCCTCATTCTGTTCCAAAAGTATCTTCCCAAAATGCTCAATCTGAGAGCAGGTGGTGAAAGAAGGAGTGGGCAGGCAGAGTAACCCCATGGTGGCCCAAGAAACTTCCAATCTCTGATCAGGGAATGCACTGGAAAGGGAAGCACCTCCTGGTCAGGACTAGGGTCATCCTCTTAATGGGAAAAGGGGCAGAGTCTTCTCTTTATGGAAACACGAAGATGGATAATCATTGTTTGGTGGTTACTTTCCCTGTGTCCTCCCTGTGTTTCTCTTAAATAACATTAAAAGCAAGACCCATCAAGCCAAGGACTGCAGGGTCTTTTGTCTTTGTTAGAGCTTCTTCTTAACCTGATTGGGGTGGGGGAGGAGGTATTTATTCTGGACTATAACAGGCTCCTTGGTTTAGGTGATGCCCCCCTAACCCATGCCCCCTGGGTCTTCCAGTGCTAGTCATGGAAAAGTAGCACCATGTGTCACCAATTATCCAAATTGTCCTCCCATTCACTCCCCTGAGTGACTCTGAGCTGGATCAAACATGGATTTGAATCTCAGCTCTACTCCTTAACTTGGACAAATCTCTTAGATTCTCAAAGCTTCTGTTTATTAGTCTGTAAAATACTGTTAGGAGTGATTTTACTTCTCAGGGTTTTCATGAGGGTTAAATGATGTGTAAAGTTGCTGCGTATAAAGTACTTATTAAAGCCTGATATTTTCCACAGATTAATCACACATATGCAGGAAACACTCCTCAACATGGATTTTTCTATTTCAGCTTTTTTCTATTCATTTCACCAATCAGTTCAACTTTTTTCCTTGCAAATATACATTCTAAATAACTTAATAGATTGAACTGTTACCTGCAATATTCTGCTTAATTCTTTAGAGTGTCAAGCAGTGCCAAAAGCCAGCAGAATGTATTTTTTCAAACATATGACTACAGGGAACAATGATGTTGTACCTCACATTAGGCCAAGAAAATTTAAAAAAAGAAAAAAGAATAACGCCATTCATGCTCCAGAAGGTGATGAAAGACAGAGGAGAGTGGTGACACAAAGCCGACGGCAGTGGCACACGTCTTCTGACGATGCCAGAAGAACTGACAAGCCGACTGGACAAGAGAGACACTCCGGGCCAACCCGGCAGCTACTTGAATACCTTGTTTCTTATCTGTCTCCTTGGAGGGGAAGCTCAGAGGAAGCCTTTTGACGATCTGATGTCCAGGCTCAAACTAATCTTTGTCATGTTGGTGCCACATCACAGCACTGCCCACCCTTGACCCTCCTACCCTCCCTCTCCATTTCATCCTAAAAATATAATTATTTCCACTGAATTTATTCCCTCCCTCCCCCACATACTTTGATGAATCAATCAGTTGATGGCTGTAGATACAAATCAGGCTTGCTAACTAATTGGAAACCTTCCAGGGACATATCAGCAATGGTGATTTGGAAAGTAATATGCCATGGAGTGTTTTCATAAGGATAGTGATTTTTGTTTTCTTCCGTGTAGCAGCCTGGTTTCTCCTCCTCTGGATAACTTTTTTTCCATCTGAGATATCTCTATAATTATGAAGGCTGGACCCCTTAAGCTTTGTTAATTACTTACCAATGGACGAGTAATTTTATTGAGCATCTCTGGATTTCCAGGTTGAGCCAGAACGGGCATAAGGATAAAGAAGGTACAGTCCCTGTGGTCACGGGGTTCACAAGAGGACAGACTATTAAACAGACTGGTTTAATACTGTCTGCTGAGAAATGTGATCAAACTTTGCAGAAGGACTGTGGGTGTATGTGGAGCAGGAGAGTCAGGCACTGCTGCTGAGAGGGGCTGATTCACAGTCTGGGTTTTGAAGAGTGTGATTATTACTCATCCCTCTCTTCACCACTCCCCAGACCCATTCTCCTCCCTTCTTTGCCCAGGAAGCTGACCCCTGCTGTGGTGGATACTGTAATATGCCACCCAGATTCCTGTTTCAGGAATGAAGGGCTTATTCCCTCAGTTGCTGGAAGACAAGCTTCAGGTGTTAGCCCTTTTAGGGGATTGCATCTCCTGGAGAAAACTGCCTCCTGTGTCCAACGACTGATCATTACCAAGATACAAAAACCAGCCCCACCTCGCTCCATCTTGAGAGAAACTTGTAGGATCATTCTAGCTCCAGAGCTCACCTGGGCTCACCTGAATCACAGCCCACCTTCTCCTCTGCCCAGTCCTGTTTCCTTCTCTTCCTTTGCACAGATGATCATACTAGGAATACTCCCTACTAAATGTCCTTCTTGACATTTTCTATCTCTGGTGAACCCAACCCTTGACATCTGCGGACTGCAGCACTCAGGTTTCTGAGCTGGCTGGATTCTTGATGGGTTCAGCCAGTGGCATGTGATCAGAGGTGGGAGGAGAAGGAGATGTTTACTCCATGCTTCCTCCCTGCTTCCATGCTGTTCTCTGGCAGTAGCTAGTCCCTTGGGACTATGGCTCCTGCCCAGGCAGGCCCTCCTCCATGGTGATGGCCTTCACTGTTTCTTCCCTTTGCTCCTTAAGGCCTAAGAGTGGTAATGTTTCCCTCTGCTGCTAGTCTCCAGAGGCCTCAACATCCCTAGGTGGTTTCTTTAATCCTTCTTCTTAACCCAAAGAGATCCTTTTGTTCAATCTTCAGTTGAAGCAGTAGTGTTCTGGTAAATGTTTAACAACTGGATCTCTGGAAAAAACAAAAAGCTCTGATTTGTAGCTTTTGACAATTTCTGTAAAGTATATATGTCCACCACAGCCCAACATGATGCTATTAAACACAGAATTGGAAAAAGATGCTAAATAGTTCCACTATACAGTAGTCCCTCCTTATTCGAGATTTAGGGCTTTCTTCAGTTATAATTACCCTCAGTCAACTGCGGTCCAAAAATATCAAATGGAAAATTACAAAAATAAACAATTCATAAGTTTTAAATTGGATGCTGTTCTGAGTAGCGTGATGAAATCCCATGCCTCCTGCTCCGTCCCACCTGGGATGAGAATCATCCCTTTGCCCAGTGTCTCCTGCCCATTAGTCACTTAGTACAGCAGTCCCCAACCTTTTGGGCACCTGGGACTGCTTTCATGGAAGACATCTTTTCCATGGACCGGCGGGGGTGGGGGGGTAGGGGGATGGATTCAGGATGATTCAAGCACATTGCATTTATTGTGCACTTTATTTCTATTATTATTATATTATAATATATAATGAAATATTTATACAACTCAACATAATGCAGAATCATTGGGAGCCCTGAGCTTGTTTTCTTGCAACTAGATGGTCCCATCTGGTGGTGATGGGAGACGGTGACGCCCGAAGTGTGTTCTTATGTCCAGTCTACTCTGTAATCTCATTTTGGTTCCTATCACTGCAGAAAACCGTGCTTCACAAAGCTGGATGTTGGAAATGGAAGCAGGCTTTTCAGTGCTTTTGTGGCAATCTCTGGATATTCTGCCTTGACTTTAATCTAGAATGTATGGAGATTTGAAGTTGTCTCAAAAATACTTTTAAGGCCACCGTAATTTGTGATCTCAAGAAGTTGATCCTCTTCTAGCATGGACAAAGTCGATCTACCTGGCTTACTCACAAGTGGGTCATGGATCCATTCTTTCCCAGTTCAGGGGTCTTTTGTGGTTAGGAATTAATGCTCAAACTCTTCTGAAAGCTGAAATAGGTGATCATGCACCAGCTGGGAGAAAGAAGGCCCTGGCTCAGTCTCTTTCAAAATCTCTGCTAATGTTTGAAACGTCAAAAATCCCAATGTTCATTCATTGCCCCCATAATTCCAGTTTAGCTTTGAATGCAGCCACTTTATCTGCCAGCTTGAACACAGTTTTTCTCCCCTGAAGTGACAGATTGAGTTCGTTGAGCAGGTTGAATATGTCACACAAGTAAGCAAGTTTTTTGACCAGTTCTGTGTCACTGAAATATGTTGCCAGTGGTGACTGTTTTTCTAAAAGAAATATCTGGAGCAGCTCTCGTAACTCAAAAACTCTGGCCAGTGACCTACCTACCTTTAGAAAGCCATCTTGCTTCTGTGTGTAATAGAAGACATGTGTGCGCTGCGTCCATCTCCTCACAGAGCTGTGTGAACAGACATGAGTTAAGGGTATGTACTTTAATGTGGTTGATAATTTTAATCACGTCCTGCAAAACGTTGTTAAGTTCAGGTGACATTTTTCGGCTAGCCAGCATTTCTCTATGGATGACACAGTGCATACATTTAGAAGCGACCTCTTTGACCTGAGTAGTAAAACCAGAAAGCTGTCCAGTCAGGGCAGCCACTCTGTCTGTGAATATACCGACACGAAATGACCAATTCAGTTTTCCTGATATGTAATCATTCATAGAATTGAATAGTTCTGCAGTTGTGGTGTTGGTTGGCAACAAAAGTGCACATAACATATCCTCATGCACATCCTCCTGAAAAATATATCGCACAAAAACGAGCATTGTTGCCTTGTTATCAACATCAGTAGACTTGTCAACCTGGATTGCGTACCACGGTGACTCATTAATCCTCTCTAACAGTTGTGCCTCAATATTCTCTGTTATTTCATCAATTCGTCTAGTTATGGTGTTAACTGAAGGAGGAACACGTGCCACTTTTTGAACTGCAGCCTCTCCTAAAATTCATGACAAATGTCCTTAGCAGCAGGCAGGATCAACTCTTCACCAATAGTAAAGGGCTTCTTAGCTTGAGCAATGCAGTTAGGCACTAAGTATGATGCTCTCAGTGCGGACACATTTGATGAAGTGGTGAAGTTCAATACTTGCTTCTGTTCTTTGTGTTCACATTATTTTTCTTTTGAAAAACTCCAAAGGCTTATTTTTAAATGCAGAGTGCTTTGTCTCCATGTGACAAAGCAGTTTTGAAAGTTTCATGGCTTCGTTGGCTAGCCGGTTCCACATATTATACAAGGTGCGCTTTGAGAATGTGAATCACTTGTTGCAATGAATCTGTAATTTAAGTAGGACTCTTGGTATTTTCTTTCAAATGCAGCTTTCTTTTTGTTGGCAGTCTTAGAGTCTTCTGCTGTCTCATTATTAGGTCTTTCCTCCTTTTCAAAAATCTCTCTAGTGATATTTGTTTTTTACTCATTTTGGCTAGGGTTAGCTTGTGGGCTTACCAAAACTGTGACTGAGACAAGTGCTCAGTGCAGGAAAGAGGTGTGGGCAGAAGTGGTAAATAAAATAATAGGTGGGCTACGTGTGGACTAAAATACGTGTCGGATTCTGACTTAAAGCCTGCCACCAGATGCAGCTATACAATTGAAGTACATCAACTCACTTGCCACTATAAATCTTGCCACCAGATGCAGCTTAATTTTCACTTGCCACTTACTGTTAGGGTTTTGATATGAGTCTGCAAGCAATTGATTTATTATGGCCTCTGTGCAGTCAAACCTCTCTGCTAATGATAATCTGTATTTGCAACCACTCCCCAGTGCTAGCATCACTGCCTCAGCTCCATCTCAGATCATCAGGCATTAGATTCTCATAAGGAGCATGCAACCTAGATCCCTTGCATGTGCAGTTCACAGTAGGGTTCACACTCCTATGAGAATCTAATGCTGCCACTGATCTGACAGGATGCAAAGCTCAGGCAGTAATGTGAGTGATGGGGAGCGACTGTAAATACAGATGAAGCTTCGCTCACTTGCCCACCGCTCAACTCCTGCTGTGCAGCCCAGTTCCTAACAGGCCATGGACCAGTCGTGGTCCGTGGCCTGGGGGTTGGGGACACTTGACTTAGTAGCCTTCTGGGTTATCAGATTGCCTGTCACGGTATCACGGTGCTTGTGTTCAAGTGACACTTATTTTATTTAATAATGGTCCCAAAGCACAAGAGAAGTGATGCTGGCAATTCAGATATGCCAAAGAGAAGCTGTAAAATGCATCTTTTTAAGTGAAAAGGTGAAAGTTCTTGACTTAATAAGGACAGAAAAAAGTCACATGCTGAGGCTGTTAGCATCTATGGTAAGAACAAATCTTCTATATGTGAAACTGTGAGGAAGGAAATAAAATTCGTGCTAGTTGTTCTGTTCCACCTCAAATGCAAATGTTATGGCCACACTGTCTGATGAGTACTTAGTTAAGTTGGAAGAGGCATTAAATTTGTACAGAGGATATTTTGAGAGAGACAGAGAGAAAGACCAGATTCACATAACTTTTATTACAGTATATTGTTACTATTGTTCTATTTAATAATTAGTTATTCTTTTAAATCTATTACTGTGCCTAATTTATAAATTAAACTTTCATAGGTATGCATGTATAGGAAAAAAAACTCATAGTATATGTAGTGTTCAATACAACTGGCAGTTTCAGACATCCACTGGACATCTTGATATATATCCCCCGTGGATGAGGGGGTACAACTGTACAGATACGGTAGATGTAAATAATCTCAAGATTGTATGCAATAGTAAAATAATGAGGAAGGCATAGGTTTTGAATATTTATTGTCTTTGTTTTTAATATAATTCAAGTAATTATAGATAAGTTAATTGAAAATAGTGACTGTGTTTAACAACAAGCTTGCAAAATTCTTAAGAATTAATCATTTTCTCCTGTGAGTCAGTATAAATTGGCTCCAACATACTATTGAATTGAAGTATCTGAGTAGAATTTTGTGTTATGTTGGGACTCTGCTTGATACAGCTAAGTAGCAGTTAACCAGGCAAGTTTTAGGTGAGGCTGAGAAATGAGTGGTAAGGGGTGAGGTTGAAGCTGAAGTGTGAGTAAGTGAAAGGGCAGTAAGGAAGTGTCTTAGACCAGCGTATGAGAGTGCACCAAGGTGTGGCCACTAACCAGATTCCAAATTTCCTAAACAGTGGGAACCACAAATTGTCATGAATCTCCTGCCTTTTGTGACATCTCTGTCCCTTCATGACTTTTGGCTACTTAGCTACATCATGAACATGAGAAAGGAAGGACAATCTGGAGATAGGGTCTCAGAGAGGGGATTTGGTTTTTCAAATGATCTTTGCCAAATTTCCAGGGGAATGAGGCCAAGGACTCAAGAGTGAGTTCTGCGTCCCGGGGGTGTGGGTATGGCTGGGGGGCGGTGCTTGAGTTGGAAAGAAGAGAATTGAATCTTGTTGGTTAGAAAAGGTCAAAAGACATTGAGAGAAAATGGGAAGACATTGAGCAGACAGGAGTGAACTTGCAATAAGGTTTTTTCCTTTTAAAGCAAGTTCTCATCTAATTTTTTGTTACTACACTTACCCTGAAAATATGGAAAGAATCATCAGTGCTTTGGCAAATCTATTTCCAAACAGGACCAGCCCAAAGAATGCAGAAGTGGGGAGAGAACAGATTTTGAAATATTATTACTGCCCACATTTTCTGGTAGGCTTGAGATCACATTTTGACACATGTCTTGGCTGTGTGTTGTACATTGGAAGATGTATTCGCAGAGCATCCATAACTGTCTTCTAGATAATGATGAAGAGCCTCTTGAGGCTGCATGTTCCAAGTCTGATATCAACTGTGCCAACATTCCAAAAGGAAACGAAACTTCTACACCCTTTCTGTGCTGAAAAAGTTGCCTGGGTGGTTTTCAATCTGTGAAGTGTCTTCTATATAGTTGAAAAGGAATTGTGGTTTCCCCTACCTGGTCAGGGATGCCATTTCTTCAGAACTTGTAGGTGGACAGAGCTCTGGTCCTTGGCCCAGACATTCTAGGGGCAAGAATCCTGTGCTGAATGAATTCAACAAGTAACTCATGATTAGGAACTAACTAGAAACATTTCATTAACCAGTGAGTGGTTGTACCCTAACTAATGATGGGTATGTGTTAGGATCACATTAGAAACTGTCACATAAAAACAGAAACACTGTTTCTATGATTTTCTCTGAATGAAACCTGAATATCATTTTAGTCCCTGGAGTCCACACAATTTTAAAAAGTTCTACTCTTTGAATCAGTTAAAACAATTCCTTTGGGGGAAGGCTTTTGTCACATACATCTGGTTGTGGGGCACCTTTGCATTTTGAAGTCCTTCTTCCCTCTAGGAAAGCAAAAATGGAGTGACAGTGAATGGAATTGCATTTGCTTTTTCTGATACATGGTTTTTATAATCAAGAATGTTTATGTTCTGTATTGTGTGTGGCATTTCATAACATGTATCTTCTTTGCATTTCCTCCTCAATTTCCAATACAACTTCTTCATAATACAAATAGCAGCAACTACTATGATTTATGTGGAGTTTTACAAATTGTGTAATCTTTTTTTTTTTTTTAATTAATTAATTAATTTATTTATGGCTGTGTTGGGTCTTCGTTTCTGTGCAAGGGCTTTCTCTAGTTGTGGCAAGTGGGGGCCACTCTTCATCGCGGTGCACGGGCCTCTCACTATCGCAGGCTCTCCTGTTGCGGAGCACAGGCTGCAGACACGCAGGCTCAGTAATTGTGGATCACGGGCCCAGCCGCTCCGCGGCATGTGGGATCTTCCCAGACCAGGGCTCGAACCCGTGTCCCCTGCATTGGCAGGCAGATTCTCAACCACTGCGCCACCAGGGAAGCCCTGTAATCTTTTTTTTAAAAAAATATTTATTTATTTGGCTGTGCCGGGTCTTAGTTGTGGCACGTGGGATCTTTAGTTGCAGTATGCATGTGGGATCTAGTTCCCCAACTAGGGCCCCCTGCATTGGGAGTGTGGAGTCTTAACCACTGGATCACCAGGGAAGTCCCCAACTTGTATAGTCTTATACTCACACTATTTCAGGGAATTCTCACCATGACCTGGCAAAGTGTTTCTGTTAGCCATCAAATTTTATGCTGAGGCTCCTGCATTAGAGAGTTTTAGTACCTTGCTCATGGTTAAACAGCTTGGAAATGATATAGGTGACTTTCTGCCACCATATCCCTCACATGCCTACTTACAAATCCTACCAGACACATAGGTATGGACTGTCCCCTCCCACTCATTCAAGCTGACCATATCTGTGGGCTGTTTTAATGGAGGTGAAGCTCTGTACCTGTCTCTGCCTCCATTTTCATGGTTGAAGACATTGGTGCTTTGTGACCAATAAAGACACTCTAGATGCTGAGAGGAGGGAGGGACCCCTTTACCTAAATGCAATACCATTTAAGGTCTCTGTCTCCATCTTTCTCAGCTACATCAGGGAAATGAATTTCTGTGAAAGTGCCTCCATGAACCATATCAGACAACTCTGTATTTGTTATTTTCTCCCAGTCCTTGCAAACAGTCTGATAGGCAAGAGCTCAACTTGGGTTTAACAGTAATCCTGGCACATGTCCCTGTGGCTGCTGTGTTGAGCCAGGGCTGGGAAGGCACTAGGTTCTCCACGGTCCTGGGAGGGAAAAAGTTGAGCTGATAAATTACCCACTGAGAAAAGCTGGGAAGTGGGAGGTCATGGAGCAAACAGCAAGTAGGGGGAAGGAGGCTTACATTTATTGAGCATTGTCTGAATACCAGTCATTATGGTGTTTTACCAAATCATTTCATTTAATACTCAAAATTATTTTATGAAATAATTGCTATCATTATCTTCAATTTACAGGTGACAAAACTGAGAATGGAGAGATTAATAAACTTGCCCAACAGCTAGGAAGGGGGGTGGGGAGCAAGGATTTGACATCATCTTCTCACAACAGCAATACACTCCTCTGTCCCTCAGGTTATACTCCAGTTCAGAATCGTGGTATAAAGAGATACAGTGTGAAGCCCTAGCAGGCTCTTCAGGGCCTTCCAATGGACTGATCTCAAACCTGCCCAGCCTTTCCATGTTTCTGCCTTCCTTCAGTGCTTTGCTCTAGTAGTAGTGGCTGCCATGTAGTTTATAGAACCCTGTGATCTCTCCTCCTGTGAGCCTGTTTCTTCCACAGTCTTTCCTCTCCTCCATTCTCTTGGATAATCTTGCTCATCCTCTGTGTCTCAGCTGCACATGGGGAGCCTACCAGATCTCCCCAAGTCTGGACTAGGAGTTCAGGACACCCAGAACATCTGTATGTTCCCCAGTGGAGCACACACTATAATTTGTACTCGCCTCTTTCCTTTATGACAGGATAAGCTTCATAAAAGCAAGGACTGCCTGCTTTGTTTGCTGTTGTATCTACAACATCCTGAGTTGAAGCATGTTCAGTAAAAGCCCACTGCACGGTGGGTGAGGATCCATTTGCCCCCTGGCCTTGGTGCTATGCCATTTCCTCTGCCTCACCTTCTCTTTTTCTGGTTAATTCTTATTTTGCTTTTGTCTCTGTTAGGTGTTCCCTCCTTCTAACCCAAGTTGGGTTAGGTGCTCCTCTTGGTGTTTTGTGGTGTCCAGTTCCCTCAAGCTCATCCTTCATCACATGTTGTCATCACTGCTTCTCACTAATTCTGGACTGAAAACTCCTTGAGGACAGAGTTTATATTCTAATGATTGAAGTTTTCCTATTAAGCAATACACTGCTTAGTGCAGTGTGATTACAATTTATAGGATGAATAGATACATTATTTTGGACACAACTAAGTGAGGGACCATGATACTAGCAAGACTCATTTATCTAACAAATGCTGATTCCATGCCAAGTCTGTGCCAGACATACACCAAGTGATGAAGATACAATAATGAACAAAACAGACATGTTCTCTGCTCTTGTCTTAGAGCTCAATGGTAATGGTGGGAGTTGCTGGAAGGAGGTCCAGCTGAACTTAACTGATGAGCGGTCCTGTTGTAGTGATAAGCAGCCTTCCTAAAGATTTGTATAGAATACCATCATTTCCTTCTTGGGTTAGTGTTGAGGACTAAGGAGGTGCATACATTTTGTATCTTACAATTTCTGCAGATCTCCTAGTTTTAATGCATCTTTTACTATTGTTGCATAGTCCTCCCTAAATATCAGATAATACCCCGTGACCAAAGCTGAAGTACAACATGCAGCTCATTATGCAGGTTTGTCTTCTTTCAAATGTTTACTTTCATAGCAGCCTCCTTCTGGCATGGTTTGTGTATCATCTTGCCTGAGTCAGCAGGATGGAAGTTATGACTTCTTAAAGCTCCTGTCTCCTCAATGCTTTTTTCTGATTGTTCCAAATAAGTGTGAAGTTTGCACTTTTTAAAAAACTAAGCAGGATGTGATGATGAAGAACATTAACAGACCTAGTTTGACTGACAAAGATATTTTAAAATTGTCCATTCTCGTGAAAATATTGTTTCTGGGTCCCTGCTAAAATTAGTGTAAGAATCCTTAAATCTGCCTTTGTCATTTATAGAAATTCATGTTTCTCAGTATCAATACAAGTTGGAAAAGTCTGGGTGGGAACTTCTGCTGATGTCTGTTCTACTTGCCCTTTCTTTACCTCCCCAAATCTCCTTCTCCCCATGAACATTTATGCCTTCTCCCTTTGGGGTTTATGTTCCTCTGCCCCTGTTGTTTACATACATTTAAAGGAAAGGAAGAAATGGTTTTTCTATCTTTCACACCACCTGAGGGACCCTATTGAGTTCCTTTTCTCATACCATATTTGAGATCAATCTCTCCTGATTTTAGATGGACAATGGAGAATTATACAAAGAGCCTCAAACCTAATTCCAGCCTATACTTTCAGGCTGAAACACAAATAACATGCCATCTGAGGCACTAACCAGTGACAGGAGGGCATTTTTGAGAGTGAGCACCATTTTTCTCCTTAGCTCAGGTTTTCCTGGCATGAAATAGTCAGAATGCATGGAATAAAAAGAAGAACAGAAGAGAAAAGACAAAGTGGACATTCAAAATTCTTTTTTGGGGGGTAAAAATTTACATGCAGTGTAATGAAAAGATTTGTGTATAATTATTCTTTGCTTTTTAAAAAAGTTGTTATTTTATTGAAGTACAGTTGATTTACAATCTGTCAGGTGTACAGCAAAATGATTGTTCTATATGTATATATTTGTGTGTGTATATATCTTTTTCAGATTCTTTTCCATTATAGGTTATTACAAGATTTTGAATATAGTTCCCTGTGCTATACAGTAAGTCCTTGTTGGTTATCTATTTTATATATAGTGATTTGTATCTGTTAATCCCAAATTCCTAATTTATCCCTCCCTCTCTTTCCCCTTTGGTAACCACAGGTTTGTTTTCTATGTCTGTGAGTCTATTTCTGTTTTGTAAATAAGTTCATTTGCATCATTTTTTTAGATTCCACATATAAGTGATATTATATGGTATTTGTCTTTGTCTGACTTACTTCACTTAGTATGATAATCTCTAGGTCTATCCATGTTGCTGCAAATGGCATTATTTCATTCTTTTTTATGGCTGAGTAATATTGCATTATATGTGTGTGTGTGTATATATATATATATATATATATATATATATATATATATATAAACACACACCACATCTTTAGCCATTCATCTGTTGATGGACATTTAAGTTGCTTCCATGTCTTGGCTATTGTAAATGGTGCTGCTATGAACACTGGGGTGCATCTATCCTTTTAAATTAGAGTTCTCATCTTTTCCAGATATATGCCCAGGAGTGGGATTCCTGGACCACATGGTAGCTCTATTTTTAGTTTTTAAGGAACCTCTATACTGTTTTTCATAGTGGCTGCACCAATTTATATTCCCACCAACAGTGTAGGAGGGTTCCCTTTTCTGCACACCCTCTTCAGCATTTATTACTTGTAGACTTTTTGATGATGGCCATTCTGACTGGTGTGAGGTGATATCTCATTGTAGTTTTGATTTGCATTTCTCTAATAATTAGTGATGTTGAGCATCTTTTCATGTGCCTGTTGGCCATCTGTATGTCTTCTTTGGAGAAATGTCTATTTGGGTCTTCTGCCCATTTTTTGATTGGGTTGTTTGGTTTGTTTTGATATTGAGCTGTATGAGCCGTTTGTATATTTGGAAATTAATCCCTTGTTGGTCGCATTGTTTGCAAATATGTTTTTCTCATTCTATAGGTTGTCTACTTGTTTTGTTTATGATTTGCTTTGCTGTGCAAAAGTGTATAATTTGATAGACTGTAGCAAATATATACATCCGTGTAACCAACACCCCAATCACAATATAGAACATTTCCATGATCCCAGAAAGTTCACTGGTTCCCCTTTCTAGACAATTCCCAGTCCCCATAGGGAGCCACCATTCTGTTTTCTATTGTCATGTATTAGTTTTGCTTGTTCTTAAATTTCATGATAGTGGAATCATACAGAATACTCTCTTTTGTCTCTGGCTTCTTTCACTCAACATAGTGTTTTTAAGATTCATTCATGTTGTTACATTTTTCTATAGTTTTTGTTTGTTCATCTTTGAGTTGATGGACATTTGGGCTGCTTCCAATTTGTGCTGATTACGAATAAAGCTGCTATGGATATTTTTGTATAAGTCTTTTTGTGGATAAATGTTTTCCTTTATCTTGGATAAATATCTAGGAGTGAAATTGTGAGGTTGCAGGACAGATCTATGTTTAAGCTTATAAGAAAGTAAAGTTTTTCCAAATTCTTGAATTGTTTTACACTCCTGTGGGCAGTGCATGACAGTTCCAGTTGCTCCACATCCTCACCAAACTATAGTATTATTTTTTTAAATCTTAGCCTTTCTAACATATGTACTGTGGTACATCTGACAGTGACTTTAATATGAATTTCCTAGTGATGCTGAGCACTTTTTCATGTGCTTATTGGCCATTCATATACCATCTTTTATGCAGTGTCTATTCAAGCTTTTGGTGCTCATTTAAAAAATTAGATAGTTTGCCATTTTATTATTAATTTGTAGGAGTTTGTTATACATTCTGGGTACAATTTCTCCCAGTCTATGTCTTTTTCCATTTTCTTAATGGTGTATTTAGCTGAGCATAAGTTATTAATTTTGAAATCCAATGAGGAAATTTTTATAATTAGAGATTTGTGTCTTAAGATTTCTTTGTATTAAATTTAAGACATTCTTTAGCATTTTCTATAGAGAAGATATTGTAATTGTAACTTTTATATGTAGACTTATGACACATCTTGAATTAATTTTTGTGTATAGTATGAGGTAGGGATTGAGGTTCATAATTTTTCCACCCATTTACCAAATTGTTGAGCATCATCGGTTGAAAGGCAATTCTTTTCCCCCATTGAATTGCTAAGATGGGCATTTATTATTCACTCCCTGGATAAGCAAATTTTCATTTGTCAGTAATCTTTCAAGGAAGAACACCTCAGTTTATCATCTTTTGTTTTCAAGATATTTGAAGATCTTCATATGCCACCATTTTTACATTTGCGTGGTAATCAGGTAAAGTAATGAAGTAATAAAGAAGTCAGTTGAGGCCATCTTGTCCTTTGAGATTTAAATAAAATTGGCTTGAGCCTCAATTCCCAAGAGACATTAGAACTTCCATGGCTCACCACCACATATATTTCCCTTCCTACAGCTTTTGCATTAATTTCCTTCTGTGCATTCCTGTACTTATTATCCATGCTCCTATCTGAAGTCAAACTCTTCACTTAAAACACCAAATCCCACTTCATTGTTTTTGAAAGTTTCCCAACTCTTTCCTGAAACATCATTTACTGAATCATTTTCATTAACATATAATTACACTACTTTTTCCATCCTAAGAAAAACCATTCTCTTGTTTTCACTCCTCCCACTGAATACTTTCTTTGTTCCTCTTTGCAGAAACTTCTTTTAAGGGCTGTCTACATTTGAAGTCTGCAATTCCTCTCCTCCTCCTGTTCTTTCTTAAATATACTCCAATCAGGTATACTGATTCACTATTCCACAGAAACTGTTGTTGCCAAGGTCAGAAATGATAAGCAAAGTCACCAATGACAGCAATTGCTAAAAACCAATGGTTAAGTTTTTAGTCTTCATCTTATTAGACCTATCATATCAGCATAGTTTGACACCATTCTTCACTTGATCGTCAGGACACTCTGACCTGATGTTTTATCTCCTACTTTGTTGTTTTCCTTTTCAATCTCCTTTGCTGGTTCTTCCTTATATCTCTGAAGTCTTAGGGTTGTAGTATCCTGGGCTTAGTCCTCATTTGTCTTCTCTATTTGCATTCACATCCTTGTGGATTGTATAGTCATATGACTTTAGATACCTTCTACATGGTGAAGACTTATAAGTGCCTCTTTCAATGATATCTCTGACTCCCCCACCCCACCCCACTCCCCAAATGAAAAACTTGCTTCATATAACCATGTTTCTCTGTTTTTATGGAGTCTCACCACCCACCTTGGACTTTGTTATGAACTGAATATTTGTTTCCCCCCTCCCAAAATTCCTGTGTTAAAGCCCTGACTCCCAATGTGATGGTATTTGGTGGTGGAGCCTTTGGGAGGTAATAGGTTTAGATGAAGTCATGAGGCTGGGCCCCATGATGGAATTACTGCCCTTATAAGAATAGGAAGAGACCACAGCACCCTCTCTCCCAGCCATACGAGGGCACAGGGAGAAGGTGTCCTTCTACAACCCAGGAAGAGAGCCCTCACCAAGAACCAAATCTGCCAGCACCTTGGTCTTAGACTTCCCAGCCTCCCGAAATGTGAGAAGTAAATGTTTGTTGTTTACATCACTCGGTTTATGGTATTTTGTTATTGCAGCCTGAACTAACTAAAACAGACTTCCTCCAGAATTTCAACTCTTCTGTCTTTATTAGGAAACAAAGTTAGCTTTCTACTCATTGCTCAGCATTGCCCACTGTAGCTTAGAACCTTCATATAATACCACCTCAGCAGGCCAAGGTCTGACTGTCTGTTATGTGAAAATACTTCCTTCATCTGTAAACATATGGATTTGATAAGAGTCATTAGGCAAGTGTGGCCTGGCAAGGCTGAGCCCATTCTATCCTGATGAATAATTTATATAAGGTAGCACTAAGGGAGGGGGGTTAAATCATGAGCCATTCCCATGTCTTGAGAAGCTTCACATGTTAATTATTTGTAAAATGTCTGTCAGATAACAGGAGGAAGCCTGTCTCTCAGCATCCCAAGTGTAAAAGGAAAGGCAGTAATTGGGTAGTATAGCTGTCAATCTTCCTGAGTGAAAAAGGGAGATAAACCACTGTGCAGGGACCCTTAGTTTGGGTGCTTCCAGACATGAATCCTTAAGCAAGGAAGTGAGGGCAAGTGGCTTATTTGAAAGGTGATCCCAGGAAGCACTTTTGGTCAACATTTTAGGTTGTTTCCAAATTTTTACAACTACAATTAATTCTAAACCTACATATATGTTCACATGTGTGAGTATTGTAGTAATATACATTTCTGGAAGTGGTCTTTGTTGGCTAAATGTATGCACAATTAAAATTTGAGAGAAGCCACAAAGTGTTTTCTATATTACCTTAAAAGTGTTTGAGGGCCCATTTCTTCACCCCCAATTCAATATTGTATATTGCTAATCTCTTAATTTTTTTATTTTTATTTTTTGCTAACTAAGGAGTTAAAAAAGTAATCATTTTAATTTGTGTTTTCCTACTGCAAGTGAACACATCTTTTTATGTTTATTGAGTAAGGTTATATCTCCTTTTGTGAACTGCCTATTCACAGTCTTTGTTCATTTTTATATTGGCTTGTTTTTCTTTTATAAATTGGTGTATAGGAGTTGTTCATATATTCTGGATATTAATCCTTTGCAATATATGTAACAATATTTTATCCCTAAGGCCATACTGCTTTATTCATTTCTAAATTTAGCACCTGGATCACTGTCTGCCTCTCCACTACTTCTCTCGTTATAAATCTTGGCAGCTCCAATATTGGCATAGGAGATTCCTTCTATCACCCTGCCTCCTCAATTCCTTCATCTCTCTTACACAATGGTCTTTTTCCTTCATCCTGCCTCAGCCACCCATCAGGGTCATTATATAGACCTCGTCATCCACAGCAAGCCCTTCTGAAATCTCACTTTCGAATCTCCCATACTCTAGGTACAGCTTTTACCCTCCCATCTCACCTTTCCTTAGGGCTCTTTTCATCTGCCATTTTTCATCATTTATTACTCACTGTTTCAGGTTCTTACTTCTCTTTTTATGTAACTTAGATCTTGTGGTATGGAATTATAATCATTCTCAGGAAAACATCCCTGATGCTCTGATCTCTCTCCTCCATCATACTGCTCTGCAAAACTTCACCCTAGTTAAGCCCAATTATCTATTCATTTCCTTCTTACACTCAAGCAGCTGAACATGGTTGGTGAAAATCAAATGCCGCTGTCATTTGGACTCACTTCAGCCCATGACCACAAATCTCAAATGGTACTCAATTCTTCCAGGCAATTCTACTATACACCCCTGGTACATTAATTTTTAACTATCAGGAATGAGTATTTCATACCTTCTTTTCAACATCCCTTCCTCATTGCATCTTAACTTGTGAGATTGCCTCATACTGTAGAGAAATTAGATGCATTATAATGAGAATGACACCTTCTAAGTATGAAATTTGCAAATCTATTTGCTTCTCTACTCATATGCTCTGATGTGTAAGATATTCCTGCTCCCATCTTAGACCAGGCCTCTCTTCCATACTCTTGCCTCCTCAAACAACTTGCTTCTAATTTTATTCTAATTCTCTCCTTCATTATAAGTTTGTCCAATTCTATTATTGTAAGTCATTTGGGTTGTTCCCAATTTTTTTGTCATCAAGAACAATAATACTATGAACTACCATTATATTATATGTAATATAATATAAAATAGAACACTTATGCAAAAGTGTGTCAGGCAGGGTAAATAGCTAGGAATGGAACTGCTGGGGGTAGCAGAATTTGCTAGTGCTCAACAATACAGGGATCCCCTGCATTTTGAAAGTTTGCTTTATGTCACTTCACTTTTATGAAAGACTTACATTAGTTCCTGTTCTCATTAATCAAAAGAAATCTGAAGAGGATTTTTGATTTTACAAAAAAAGACAAAAATGGAAAATAGTACACTCAACATCTATTCTGCAGCAGAGCCCTTATAAAGGCAGCATACAACCAGAGCAGCTAGAGGGACACCGCCAAGCTCCTTCCTGGGGACTGTACTTGGCATCTCAGCATCAAGCCACCATAGTTTTGCACTGTGTCCGTGAGCACCTGTGCTTTATCTTGATTTATTGTGAGCATTTGTTAGCAAGATGAGTCCTAAGGTAACTGAAGAAGGCTTATGCCACTTCAGCTTACAAAGGCTTCATAGGAACAGTCTACTTGGATAGCAGGGGAGACCTGTATCTGTGTTCTTTGGTTCTTCTGGTGAGTGTGGATTGTATTATTTCAGATTCTCTTGCAGTTAGATAAGGCAAAGGTCTTAGTTCTGGCTCATGGATGTAAATGAGTGATGTCTGCTACTTCTAGGCCTGCCCCATGAAGATCTCTTGGTAGCAATCCTTACTTTCTTTCCCCATGTGACTGTGTAGATTAGTTGCCACCACTTACCCTTCCCGCATTGTTGTTCGCATGATTGTCTTGTGAACAAAACATTAACTTTTACTATATCAAGCTTATCACAAAGTTATAACAAAGTTAACTCACCCTGACCAATACACTGGGTCATAGAGAATAAAATGTTGAATTTGGCTAGGTAATGACAAACTGTTTTTCAAAGAGAGTTCTATGAGTTTACACTCAGCCAGCAGTTTATTAGATTTTCTTTTGCTCCATGTCCTTTTCGGTACTTGGCATTTTCCAAGTTAAAAAATTTTGTCAATTTTATGAATTTTAAATTGTGTCTCAGTTTGCTTCTAGTTTTTATTTTTCTAATTACTAGTAAGTTTGATCAACTTTCTACATATCTATGGGGCTCATATTTCCTCTCCTATTGTTTGAGTCATTTTTCTATTGTTACCTTATCTTGTATTTGTTTGTAGAAATTCTTCATATAGCATGAAAACCAATCGTTTGTCAATTGTATGTGCTGCAAATGTCTTTTCTCAGTTCGTGCCCTATCTTTTCCCTCTCTTTATGGTATCTTTTTTTGAATAAAAGCTCTTTATAAAAGTATTTGAATATATCAATATTTTCTCTCACGGGCTGCGTATTTTTGCATCTTGTTTAAGAAGTAATATTCTATCATGAGGTCATACAGATACTCTTCTGAATGTTTTTTTTTTTTAATAGATCTTTATTGGAGTATAATTTCTTCACAGTACTGTGTTAGTTTCTGTTGCACAACAAAACGAATCAGCCATATGCATATACATGTCCCTGTATCCCCTCCTTCTTGAGCCTCCCTCCCCTCCTCCTTATCCCACCCTTGAATGTTTTTATTTTGCCTTTTACATTTAGGTCTATAATCTATCTGACATTTATTTTTTTGTACAGGTTTAGGTTGAGAGACAATTTTTTCTTTTCCTAATGGATAGTCAATTTTCTTAGCATTAGGATTTTCGGTGAAATTGCCTTATTTCTTGTATTATTCTTGCCTGGTTTTCTACTTGATATTTAGGATGGAATAATCATGTAAAATAAATTAGTATATGCACCCTCCTTTTCTGTTCTTTAGAACAGGAATACACATCACCTGTTTCTGTAGATAAAGTTTTATTGGAGCACAGCCATGCTGATTCTTTACATATTGTCTATTGCTTCTTTCAAGACGATGGCAGAATTGACAGTTGTGATAAAGACGGCATGGCCTGCAAGGCCTAAAGTATTTACTCTCTGGCCCTTTAAAGAAAGGTCTAGCACATGGTCAGATTACATACATGTTCCTTGTGTGCTTGGAAAATTGTATATTCTATTTTTGAGAACAATGTTTTCTCTATATTAATAATGGATGGATGAAACAATAATTATTACTAATTATTATTAATATGAAACACTTGAACAGCAATAATTATTTTTTTTGTAGCTCTAGCATTTACTGAGGGAGGTATATTAAAATATTTTACAATGATGGTGGATTTTTCATTTTTTCCTTAAGGTTCTATCTGTCTGCTGACTCATATTGTAGATTTTGGACTCACCAGCCTCCAGAATTGCATATTGCATGTGCCAATTCCTTATCCTACACACACATGCATACACACACACACACACACACACACACACACACACACACACACACACACACCCTATTGGTTCTGTTTCCCTGGAGAACCTTGCCTAATACACTCCTCAGCTTTTTTTTTTTTTTTTTAACTCCGAATGCTGTTATTGATTCACACTCTTTAAAATCTCCTTTTTGCTAATATAAAAGTGAAGGTAGACATGTATTCTCATTTCCACATGGATCCAATCTTTCCTATATCTTTTGTTACTTTTATTAACGATATCAATTAGGTTTCATATCCATTTCTTGCTCAGGTGTGTAAGTAACTTTATTTATACTACTTTGTATATTTCTTATTTCATTAATTTTGCTTCTGATTTTACAGTCAGATTCTCAGAGGATTATTCCATATTCTTGTATGGGACCTTAGAATTGTGCTCACTTGACTCCAAATTTTGTGATTATTGGAAAACTTCTGGGCATAGAGAAGGTTCCAGGGTCAACTGTAATTTAATTGTTTTAAAACTCAGTTAAGCTCTCAAACTCTCTAAGATATACCTATTACATAGTTTTTAATAATTTAGTACCTATATATTCTTTTTTAAAATTATTTATTTATTTATTTATTTTTGGCTGTGTTGGGTCTTAGTTGCTGCGCTCGGGCTTTCTCTAGTTGTGGCAAGAGGGGGCTATTCTTCATTGTGGTGCACGGGCTTCTCATTGCAGTGGCTTCTCTTGTTGCAGAGCATGAGCTCTAGGCATGCAGGTTTCAGTAGTTGTGACTTGCGGGCTCTAGAGCACAGGCTCAGTAGTTGTGGCTCACGGGCTTTGTTGCTCCGCAGCATGTAGTATCTTCCCAGACCAGGGATCGAATCCGTGTCCCCTGCATTGGCAGGTGGATTCTTAACCACTGCACCACCAGGGAAGTCCCCCTATATTTTCTATAAATAACATGGGTTTTGAATTTAAACAGTCCTGAATTTGAGTCTTGCATGTGCCACTTTTGAAATCTGTGTGATCTTGAACAAGTTGCTCGGTTGCTTTGAATGCAATTCTGTCATCTTTGAAATGGGATAAATAATAGTTATTTTACAGGGTTGACAAAAGAATCAAATAAAGCAGTTGATTAGGCACCTAGCAGAGTACTTAGAACATAATAGAGTTTAAGTAAATTGCACCTAATATTGTTATTACTATTACCATAATTATTTTCATTCATTTATTCATTCATCAATTCAATAGATGTTTATTGAAAATCTACTACATATCAGGCACTATCCTAAGTACTTAGAAAACATCAGTGACCAATACAAGATCTGCGCTTTCATGGAATTTATGTTCAAGTGGATTTATTGCTATGGAATGGGATTGTGTATGATAAGATAATTTACAAGCTATTGTGTCAGCAACGAACTATCTAAAACTTGTGTCTCCAAATGAGATACACAGTCTGCAGATTGACTGGGTGGTTCTTCTGGTCTTGGCTGGACTTGCCCACACGTTGGGAGATTTGCAGGTTGTGTTTGATCTAGGATGGCCTCAGCAGTTATAACAACTCAGACCCTCCCTATGTGTCTTACCCTCCATCTTAGCCCTAGAATATTCTAATAGTAATGGCAGAGGAGTAAGAGCAATTGTGGACACATGGAAGTGCTTTTTCAAGCCTGTGCAACCTGTCTGTCAACATCCCTTTGGCCACATCAAGACCCTTGGCGAACCCAGCATCAGGGTTGGAGGGCACTGCAAGGTTACAAAGGGCATGGGTGTAGGGAAGGATGAAGAATTGGGACCATTAATGCAACAAATCTACCCCACCTGTAAAACATAATTGGTGTACTGACTATTTGTGGGTGTGGACACACACATAAGAACTTCTTTCCCAAGACTACTAGATGAAGTTATAAAGAAGTAGTATGTGACACTTATTTCTACATGTATGGCTATTCTGCCATAAGCCCAGTATTGTAAACAAAATTTAAAAGAAATATACTAGCTCAATATTATCCAATCCCATGCAGTATGGCTAGCTAGGGTACAATAACTATTGATTTAAAGAAAACTACTTAATTCAAAAGGCTTAGAAAACTTGACAATAGGTAGAGCTTATGGGCTATCAAAAATATTTGAAGTTGTAAGAACAAAGTGTGGAAGATCGAAGGGCATAGGTTAGCTCAGGCAGCAGTAGGTTGGGCAGGCAGGTAGGAGCAAGGTGTGCACTGTTTCCAGAGGTCAAGGCCAAGTGATGGGTCAAGAAGTTCAAGATACGCAGGAGAATCTATTAGGTGACCTGACTGCCAGGAGCTTGTGACATCACCTTGATAATGAATCATGTCTCAGACCCAGACAGCAGAGTGGGACGTTTAGAACCTAAGCCATGGGGTCAAGAAAACACTTGGTTGGGAAGAGAGGCCATATGAAGACTTCTGAGGGTAGATCCAGACAACATCTTCTAGTGGGGGTTCCTTCATCTTTTCACTCATAAATGTAACTCTCAACTCACTTATTTAATGACTACTATGTGCATAAATTAGCTTCTTCCTCCTTGTTTATCCACCAGTGATTCATGCATAATCTGCTGCCCACATTCCTAAAGTTTTATTGATGTTGTTGCCCCTCCCTAGCATTTATCTCAGAATGGAAGTTTTAATGGTGCACCTCTGCACAGGTGTGCCTCCAGTGACTTCATTTGACATTTTGGTTAGTAGCCAGGAACAATACTGATTCACATCTATCCTCCTGTTCTCTTGATAGCCACTTATTGAAATAAGAACTAGAGGGGTGGGATAGGGAGGGTGGGAGGGAGACTCAAGAGGGAGGGGATATGGGGATATAAGTATACGTATAGCTGATTCACTTTGTTATACAGCAGAAACTAACACAACAATGTAAAGCAATTATATTCGAATAAAGGTGTTAAAAAAAAATCTACTCCTCTGTGTTGTCTCTCAACATTCAGAATTTTTCTTAATAACAATTGTTTGTACCTCAGAGCGAATGGTAAAACAAACATTTTACCCACAAAGTGTTGCAGATAGATCATTCCCTCTGCTCCCCAACCTCCAAGAATGAAAAGTTCTTTATGTGTATGGAGATAGCTTCTCTGCTTTCTGTTGACCAGACAATGGCCAAACCAAGATAGAAGTCGCAAATGAGAGGAATCATTGTGTTGCGTCCATGCTAGGGGAGGCCTGCATCACACAGAAGAGGGACAGGTTTGGGTCCTCACTTGGAATTTCCATAGCTAAGCTAATGATGATTGAGGTTAAATGTGGGGTTACCAGGACATATTGGGTCACACAAGGCTGGGTTGTAGTGACCAGACTTGAGGTAGAAGTATGGAAGAGCTGGAATAGCCCCAGACTAGAAGCCAATATCTTAGGGTAAAAATGCTAATGTGATTACACACTTACTTGCTATTGGTTGAATTGTGTCTCCCCAACCCCCAAATTCACATGTTGGAGCCCTAACATCCAATGCCTCAGAATATGACCTTATTTGGAAATAGAGTTGTTGAAGATGTAATTTGTTAAGATGAAGTCATTCTGGAATAGGATGGGTCCCTAATCCAAATGACTGATGTCCTTCAAAGAAAAAGAAATTTGGTGATAGATGCATGCATAGGGAGCATGTCACATGAAGACTGGGGTTTTGCTACCACAAGCCAAGAAACATCTGGGGCTCCCAGAAGCTGGAAGAGGGCAAGGAAGGATCCTTCCTCTACAGGTTTCTGAGGGAGCATGACCCTGCCAACACCTTGATCTGAGACTTGTAGCCTCCAGAGCTGTAAGACAATACATTTCTGTTGTTTAAGCCACTCACTTTGTGGTACTTCATTATGGCAGCCCTAGGAAACTACCACATTACCCAAAGGCTACTGACATTTGGGTAATGCATGCTATGGCATTACCGAAACACAAGAGTGTTTGTCACTTGATGGACAAAGACTGTGATTCTTTTTGGAAATTCATTTAGGTCAGAGCATCTGTTCTATGCTGTTTGGAGATTCCCCAGGCATGCAAAAGTGGATATTGTTTGTACCCTGTCCAATCTTCTTTACTTGGCTGGAACCTATTTCCCAGCCACTGTGTGTGTTTTTGGTTTTTTCAGAGGATTGCCCCCAGCCAATCAGGACCCCCTTTATCAGGGAAGCTACTCCCCCCCCATCCCCTTTTGCTTGCAGCCATAACAGGGCCTAACTCTGGGATGTTATTTGTGTTGCTGGGCTCCCCATGGGGTTGGGATGAGGCTGGACCCCACCTGAGCCCATAGCCTTGCTCAGCTCTGTGACCATCCTGCTCCCCTCACTCCCCTTCTGAGAGCACACTCTCTCTAAATCCCTGTCACGGCTCTCCTCCTGGTGAATTTGACCTTAGACTTCAGGCCGCACAGTCCTCTTTCTTAGAGAAATTGGAAAGAGCAGGGCCAACCTGTTTCCTATAGGAGATTAAAAGGAAGGAAGACATGGTGCAGGACAGGGCCCAGTTGAATGAGTTCAAGTGGTAAGGCATGGCACTCTCAGTCTTTGAGGTGGTGAAGTTAACGTGTGCACCAATTCTTCTTCATTGGCTGCTCTTATAAGTGTCGTCAGCCAACAAGCTTGTCTGTCTCTGTGGTCGTTATGGGTATATTGACCTTGTTCCCACAGACAACTTCTCATTGATTCCATCTCGAACTTTCCAAATGAGGGCCCAGTGTGCGAGAAGACTTGTGAAAGACACCCTTTCCCAATTAGGTGAGTGATGGGAGCAGCCTGGCCAGGCTTTGCTCCTCAGAATTGTCCTTGTCTGCCCTATTATTATGGCTTTGGCACTTACCAGCAAGACCCATTCAACTTGACAAAGAAACCATTAGTGACCTCCTTACCTCAAGTGAACCCTCTGGGTGACTCAGACACATTGCGTGCATAGGTTAAAAGAGAGATGGACCATCTGGGATTTGACAAAGGCAGTAAGAGGTCCTAAAGGTGGAAGATTAAATAATAGAGAAATCAGTGGAAAAAATCTGGGCAAGAACGATCTGGAAGGTATGTATCCTGGGCATATTTTCTTTTCAAAGATTCCTTTTTATCTTTTGTCTTGCCTATCCACTGTTAAATGGGCCTGATTAAGTGAAAACTCATAAGTTTAACTTTTAATTTAATTTATTTAATTTAATTTTTAAATAAGTAATATGAGGTTATAGCTCAAAATTCTGAGTTCAAAATATTAACACGGTGAACAGTCTCATTCTTACCCTGTCCCCAGTCACTCAGTTCCTCTTCTTAGATGGAAGCTGTCTTATAGTTTCATAAGTATCTTTCCAATGATAAGATATTTCATGCTTTTGTAAGTGTGTATGTGTGTGTATGCACACGCATGCACTCATTCCCACCCACATGATAGCATCTTTTATGTCCTGTCCTGCTTCTTGCTTTATGCGCTGAACATTACACCTTGGAGTTCATTCAACTTTAGTAAAAAAGGCCTCCCTGTTGTTTTTACAGTTGAATATTATTCCACAGTATAGATATTTTTAAATTGCTCTCAATTTTGGGTTGCAATTAGTATCCTTGTTGTTGTATTGTTTCACATATATGTGAGTATACCAAAGAACTACAGGCCTAGAATTAGAATTGCTGGATCAAAAAATATGTGCACCTTAACTGGTGACATATGATGCTAGACTGCTTTCCATGAAAGTGATACCAACTTATAGTCTTGTCAGAGCTGTAAGTGCATGCTTGTTTATCTACACCAAGGGTAGACAAGCTATGGCTGCCTGCTTTTGTAAATAAAATTTTGTTGGAACACAACCATGCCCATTGTCTATGGCTGCTTTCAAACAACAGAATTGAGTAGATGCAAAAGAGAACATATGGTCCACAAAGGTGAAAATATTCACTATATGTTTTTTTACAGAAAAAGTTTGCCAATCCCTACTGCATACCCTGTAACACAGAAAAAGATCAAACTTTCTGATCCTTGCCAATCTGATGTAGGAAAAAAGATGTTTCATTAGAGATTTCTATTCCTCATTTGATGAGTGAGGTTGGAAGTTTTTTCCTATCTTCTTTTCTGCAAACCTTGTATTTGTATTTTTTGCCTTTCTCTTGAGGAAATTAGCTTTTCTTCAGGGACATGAGTAGCAAATATATTCCCCTGTTTGTTGCTTTTATTTAGATTTTGATATGTTCTCTATTTTTGGCATGCAGAAATGTTTGACTTTATATAATTGGATATATCAGTCTTTTCCTTAGTGATTTTAGATTTTCTATCATGTTTATAAAAATCTTACCCACTGTTCGTTTATTCTTTACCTTTTAATGTTCATACATTTGATCCATTTATAATTTTTTTGTAAGGTATGATATAGTGATGCACCCTTATTGCTTTTTTTCCAGAAGGTTATTTGCTTGAAATCCATTTACAGAATAATTCATCTTGGGAAAACTTATTAGAAACACCATCTTTATTGTGAACTAAATTCCACTTTTGGGGCTCTATTCCTGAATGTTTTATTTTATTCACTTGATCCTCACTATTTTAATGATCCTAGCTTTACAATATGTTTTATTTTCTGAAAAGGGCTAGGTTCCCCTCATCACTTTTATTTTTTAGAATAATTTTTCCTGGCTCTTTTTGCTTTAAAATTTTTTTTCCCATATGATCATTAGAATTACCTTGTATAGTTTTATTTATTTTTTAATAGTTTTTTGAAAATATTTATTTATTTATTTGGCTGCACTGGGTCCTAGTTGCAGCAATGGGATCTTCATTGCTGCATGTGGGATCTTTAGTTGTGGCATGCGGGATCCAGTTCCCTGAGCAGGGATCGAATCCGGGCCCCCTGAATTGTAAGGTCAGAGTCCCAACTGCTGGACAAGGAGGGAGGTTCCAGAATTAGCTTGTATAGTTTTATATAGGATTTCATGCTTTATTTCTCTCTCAAACTTGTATCGTGAGAACAAATTTAAACCTAAGTTAGTCTGTTGGAGGATGAGACACCAAGTGACTCATCCCAGCTGAGAACATCTGAGACCAGCCAATCCCCAGCTGACTGTGCATCTGACCAGCACAGGATTGAGTTCATCAGATAATAGCTAAGTCTTTCCTGTATCAGTGGAATTGCCCAGACAACTTATAGATTTGTGAGAAAAAGTGAACATTGTTATTGTTGTATGCCATTGAGGTTTCTTGGTAGCTGTTGTACAGTATTGTGACGATAACAACTGATAAAAGAGGAGCTGAGACCACCTAGGGAGACAGTACATACAGAGACAAAAAGAAGGCCTAAACTGGAATCCTAGGGCACACCAATATTTGGAGGCCAAAGGGAGGAACTCAGGATTTGGTCTTACATTCAGTTATCCTCTTACTTCTAAATAATAATACCTATATACAATGTCTTACTCCAAAGAAGTAGCAACATTTAAAACGTATGGGCAATGGCCTGCACAAATAACTCTGGAGAGTGAAAGATAAAATTCTTTCATTCATTTATTCATAAATGTTTAATAAGTATTCCTTCATGCTAAGCATGTGACAATGATTAAGTACAAGTCAGTAAAGAGCTCAGAGACCAGTGGGACAGACCATGTACAGACACATACAGACATACAGACATGTTCTGAAAAGTATTTTAACAGAGGTTTTAAACAAGGTTCATCTAATCTTTGACTCTGGAGAGGTCTGGAGAGGTTTAATTCCAGTTTCAAAGAGTTGCATTCAAATCAAGAAAAACCAAGAACACAAAGAAAGTATACATTGAATTTTGACAAAAAGTCAGAAAACTGCTTTCTAATACTGGCTGTGGCTGAGACTGGACACAATCCGTCAATGACCAAACCCATTTGCCCTACATGTCTCAACGTTCTCTGCAGTTTGGTGTGACTGAATTCTAGGTGCGTGAATGTCTCCTTCATGTGACCTTCTTGGATTCATTTGCCTTCTACCTGTTTGATGCAGAGGAGCCCATGACCTTGCAAGTCACATGTTGAAGATGACAGAGCAACACAATAGAAGGAGTCTGGGTCTCTGATTGGCTAGAAATCAGCATGTCTTGGAATTATACTACCTGGCCCTCAGGGGCACCCATATGCACTGAACATGAGCAAGGAATAAACTTCTGTCATGTTTCAGCCATTACATACATTGGCATTTGCTGTAGCAGCTAATGATATCCTAACCATATACTTGCATAAGGAAATTGTACTAAAAACTGCTATGTTTGCTGACATTGTTGGAACAAGCTTTTACTACAGGTTATCAAATATTTGACCCCCCTAAATTCAAACCAGGTAATAACAACCCAAGTTATTTAAATAAACTACAACATATAGACGGTAGATGCAGAGATGTTCTAGAGTGGAAGGGTTGTTCTGGGTGAACTTAGTTTGAGAAGTCTCCTTAGAAATGTCAATCATGAATAGCACATTGGAGGAAGGAAGAGACTGTTATAGTAAGGAGGAAGAGGGGCATTCCAAAGACAGGAACCGTTTTGCTGTTATTTTTGACATCAAGGATCCAGTGAACTTTGATTATTATCTATGGAATAACCCACATGTTAATAAAGTCTTACAGTTAAGTTACTGTAAGAGACCACCTGTGGTGCCGGACCACATCCCTTTAGCCTACTTTGAGTTTTAGCCGCAGCTGTGGTGGGTGGGTAGTTCCTCCAGCAATCAGCACCCACTTCAAACACCTCCTGGTGTGTTGCCGATTCCTATTCCAGGACATTCTCCTACCCCTGGAAGCTCCAAGTGAGGCCCCAGCGTATGGGGTTACTGCACTTAGGGTCAAATCTTATCCAATGGGAAGAACAGTAGGAGGATTGATGCTCCATCTTTTTATCTTGTAGGTGGACAATCTTAGGAATCAGTCTGAATGTTTCTCAGGAGGACCCAGTGTCCATGGCAATTTTGACAATGCCTCCTTCCTGTTTCCCCCACCTCCTCACACCCCCTTCCTGGGGACCCTCCCAAATAAACTAGCTGAACCCAAGTCTTTGTCTCAGGGTCTGCTTTCAGGTGAAGCCAAACCAAGGTGCTATGAGTAAGAATTTCTGTAAATCCTTTATACTTCTGGAAAAAACAAATCCAATTATCAAATTTTGTCTTTGGAATATCATTTTTATTTTATTTTTTTGGAAGCACAGACTAAATCCCACTCCTAAGACCAGATCCATTGTTACCTTGGAAGTCCAAGATCTTATGACATTATGTCTAATTGTAAGCTAAATGTTAATATTAAACATACAAACACATATATTATTTATGCCAATTTTGAGCAAAGTTCATTGATCACCTTCTGGATTCGAGATACTGTGCTTGGCACTGGGATTTGCTTTTGTTCGTTCAGCACTATATTCCATTAATCGTGCTCTTTGAGAGCTGGACATATTCTTTGCAAGAAAGCATACCATGTCTCCAGAAAATTTACACTCTTTTTTTTTTTTTTTTTGGTCAACCCTTACAAACTTATTTTATTTTTTCACTTAGTCATTTCTCTTACTCTTTGTTATCATTACCATGTTCTCTTTTTATTTCTGAATATATTTCCTTTACTCTTTCCCTGACCTCACTCATGATCTGCTTATTATCAATACAGGATATGTCTTGTATCTCTTAAAGGTGAACTGGAAAACTGTCTTGCACATGTTAGGTGCTCACATTTTACAGTTAATAGAACTGTATTATAAAAGGGTTCATGATGAGTATTTAAGAATCGAATCTCTTTGGTGAGGTGCATGATTTTTCCAAATTCTTGTCTATAACAAATAAGCTGAAATAACATTGAGAGTCATTGGACTCACAGTGAGAGCCTAGCTTTCCCTTATTACTGACAACACACTATAAATCTTTGAGAGCTTGCGAGTGATACAAAGATGGCAGAGGTCTCTTTGATTATGTTTCTTTTCTTCCTGGTGAATTCCACAGGAGCCACCTGTCTCCTCTCCTGACTTTCACTGTCTTAGATTGCCACCCTCTCCTGCTTTTCCCAAAGTAATTCATGTGTTGCATTCTTTCCTCTCTAATAATGAATAGCACTTGCATAATTTGTTCTGTTACACCTATTTCTCACCAAGCCCATTTTATAGATGGGTAAATAAAATACACAGAGGTTGGTGGCTTGCTCAGTGTCACAGAGCCAGTGAGAGGTAGAGCTGGCTTTGGACTCAATTAGTCTGACCCCAGAGTCCACGGTCTTCAGCATGATACTGTATCCAGTGCTGGCTCTTTTTATGCCCTGCAGGCCCAGAAGCCCTATCTCAGTGAACTTATGCCCTACCAGGGAGCATATATACTGCAAGCTGGTTGGTCCAGAAAGGGTCAAAAGTCTTAATCTCACCAACAAGATGGGTCACTCCATTTCCCTTGGGAGAGGAGTGAAAGGGGGTGGAGGTAGATAGCCAGTTTCTCAATATCTCCCCCAAACCCGAAGTTCCTATTTTATTAACCAATGTCAAAATGCAGAGATGGGGAGAAAATGGTTTCTTCTAACCTACCCACATAAAGATAATTAGATAAGGTAGTATGTGATTTTGTTCTCTGAAAAGAGGGTAATGACAAAGTCTTTTCTTACATAATATCACCCAGAATTCTTGGTGTTTTCACAGAGATAGCTAAAAGAATTTATAATTTTCTATAGATTTTATTTTGCTCTAACACCCTCTTTATTCTGCTAGATTTTTCAACAAGCCTTCTGCCTCACTTCTATTGGAATTTGTCATGTGTTTGCATCTCATCCATCCATCACTTGGGCCAATATGGCTTTGGATGTTCAGAGAGGACGGCTCAGCTTTGTTGGCATTCCAGCAAATATTTTCAGAAAAAAAGTAGGAACTCCTTGCTGAAATCACAATTTGCTGACTTGTATCTGTGGAATGGCACTCTCTCTGCTGCTTTGGCTTATAATTACCTAGGGGTGATAGGTTCATTCAAATGACCTGCCTCTTCCATGAGCTCATCTAGGCAGTACAAAGTGAGACATCCCAGAGAACCAGGCACAGATAATTGCTACGGGAACCTGAAGGCAAATCACGTGCTCCTGTGTAATTAAGCTCTGTGTTGACTTGGCATTGGACCGTGTTCGCTCATTGTGGACGCACCCAGTTCAGGTAGGTGCAGTCACCACTGCTCTGTGGTTGACAGTGTTGTTCTTTGGGGTTTGGCTGAAAATGCCCTTAAAATGACAATACCTGGAGTGTTGACCAGTTGCCCCAAATGTTTTTCAATATCTGTGGTTAAGGGTGTATTCATGTTGTAATGTGGGTTTAGGCAAGGAATGTTGACCTTTTATTTCTCTTCCCTTTAGAATTTTGAAAATTTCAGGTATGATGTATGTAGTACTTTGCCTCCAGAATTTTCATATTTAGATTCAAATGACATTTGTTGAGCCCTCACTATGCATCAAGCTCTGTGCTAGGTGTTTTATATTTGCATTCTCATTTAATCTTTACAAAAAGTTTGTATAAGATGTTGTTGTTTCCATTTTATTGATGAATAAATAGACCAAATGAGGATCAATGACTTGCCCAAAGACAGCTTGAGGTGGAGGGGGGACTGAAAACCAGGTCTTCTCCATGTTTTCCTACTCTTCCACATGACCTGTGAGTGAGGTAACTACTGGAGCCTAGTCATAGCTCATTCAAGGTTTTCCAACTTCCCTTTTTAGATTTTTACAAAGGAAATCAATGCTCTTTTTGTTGGTTTGTGTTAACTTGAAGCCATGATGGAGTTAGTAGTGAAGTACTGAATGAATTTTTAGTGGAAATGCTCAGGGTTCAAGATTCCCCAAGAAGAGTGGTCTGCAGTTGCTTGGTGAGATTTCTCAGTTAACCAACATCATGGCATCCTCATTACTCTTTGGGGATTATTAAGTAACAAGACCTGCCTGCCAACTCACCTGTCCACTCAGACATTTGTACTGGTTCCCCTTGATTACTGAATCAAATTTGATCTCTGCCATCTTGAGTTGAAGATCCTTCAGTTCTATTTCTCGTCACTGCACAGTGGTTGCCCTCCATTCAGAACAGGTGTAATCCCTACTCTCTCTGCAGACCCTCCTCCCCATTCCTTCCTTCATTCGAGCTTCCAATGTTCCTCTCTGCCGATCTTTATGCTCCCCACCCTTCCATGTCCAACCCAGGTCCTATTTGCTCTGGGAAGCCTCACGCAGAGATACTCCTTTCTCTAATACTTGGGTTTTCAATAATGCCCTTGAAATTTGAGACCTGTGGGGAGTTCATTCCAGAAGCTGTGAAGAGGAGACACAGGGAGTCCTAGCTCTTCACTCCAGCTACCACTAGAGCAGTCCTTCTTTCATTCTGTTTGATATATAGGGATTCTGCTTCAAAAGAGCATCACATTCTCCATTTTGATAGTACTTAAGGCCAGAAAGTGGGGCATGTTAGCATCAGATTTTTAGACTGGAGTGCTGGCTCAGGTCAAAAACACCCTACAGGGGTTTTTTGTTTTTGTTTTGTTTTTTTGGAGGAAGAGAGAGATGGCTTTATTTTTCCGCCAGGCAGAAGGGAAGACCCAGGAGGCTAGTGCCTCAAGAACTGTGCCCCCCCCCCGTCCTGGGAAATTAGAGGGGGTCTCACAGGTGGAACTCGCAGTCCAGGGTAACTGACAAGGATCAAAATGGTGAAGGTCCTGAATTCTTCTTCTTGCAATTTTTTAAACCAGTCACTGCTGGCGTCAGACAGCCCGACAATCGGGTCCGTTCATCTCTGGGCCATTGGCCTGCGACCTCCTTTCTCAATTATGTGTGGAATCTACTAAAGTCCAACGCACAAACACAACAGAATTTTGATTGTCAGGAACTTGCTTCGAAAACTGGGAGCCCAAGATTCAAGCCAGGTACTTCTGGATCCAAGTTTTGCCTCTGTAGAAATAGCCAGTCATGCTGTCTGGCCAATGGGTCACCCGACCAGCCTGGAAGTGCCCCCATCACAGCTGAAGGCAGACCTCTACCCGCTCTGTGAGGGGAGGCAATTTGAGCCAGAGAGTCAGAGGCTCCGGACAACCAACCGCTCCTCTCAGGGGTCATCCTTGGGGTTCTGCCCACCCCATCTCAGAGCCTGGAGGTATCATCTTTTTTAGGGTACTCACTCCCTGAAAGCACGCTAGCTACCTGGGAAGCTACCTGAGTTTTGGAGACCATGGAAACAGAACCAAAAGTCACTTCATCCAGCAGTGTTTCTGCTGAGGTAAACCCACACACTATATCAGTCGTTCATTCTCGTGTGTGTGTGTAAGAATTTGCATTTCTAACAATTCCCTAGATGATGCTGATGCTGCTCGTCTGGGGTCATACTTTTAGAACCACTGTTTTCAATCATTGTAGAAGATAACAGTGCTAATGTGTACAAAGCCAGTGTCATCCACCATCCTCTGGGCCTTCCTCATGGACCCTGACAGATTTGGACTATTTTTCTTTCATGTGGTCTAAGACTTACTTACTTATACTTCCATGGCCTTTCTCCAAACCACCATATGAGTCGATATAATTGATTAATTTCTCTCGACTATGTTACAATGCTGTCTTAGACCTGTATCCTTAAAATTACTCCCAGTCCATCTATCTTCCTAAGAGTTTGGGGTGTTCTCGAACTCTTTTGTCACACATTTTTAGACCAGCTCTTGTTCTCTGACACTCTTTCCACAGAATTGCACATACCTTGAGAGCTGAATCACACATTGTGTGCAGATTTTACTAGTTTTTGTGGGAAGCCATATTTCTTTTGGAGGAGAGAACTCCGCATTGCTTTCCTTCACATTTTCTTTAATTCCATTTTCCCACCATACCCAGTAAATGTGAAAAACAGTGCTCTTCTTCTGCCTATTTTTGTCCTGAGGTAATAAAGTGAAAAGCACTCGGTTGTAATTTACCACCAATAGAGATTTCCTGCTTAAAAGTTCAACAAGAGCATGAGTCACAGAGTCATGGACATATGAATATAAGCTGTGACCCATGTCCTGGGAGTAATTGGACCCAGGCTAATGAGGACCAAGGGGCTGGTGTATACAGCTTAAGTTCAATCATTGATGTTTTTTGTTTTTTCCTTATTATCTTTTGGGTTTCCTGGGGAACTGGCTCATATCCCCAGGGAATCCAGGAAGCCTTGAAGTGTGGGATCCATTATGGGGGTGGTGAACATGGGGGACTGGAGCAGATACAGCTGGTTGCTATACTTGAAAATGAGATCAAATACTTAAAATATTACAGAAGGTTTTATTTTCCAGTTTAATGGTTTTGAAAGTCCTCCTCAAACCAGGGTAAAATATTTATCATATACTCACCTTAGTATGTGGCTTTGGATGACATGATAAGGACTTCAGTTTTGGTAGATATGCTAAGGCAGGTAACTAGGACCTCTAGACCCTCTATTTCCCACCGGATTACCTTAGTTTAATAGGCATTGCGATAGTGGATTGGAAGGTAGAGATTGGTTGGTATCACAGCAGCCTTTTAGTTAAGATGTTTCAGTGTACTGAAGTTTGTTCCAATCCTGGGCAATTAACTAGCTATGGTTATTACATCACCCATCACTTCTTTGTGCCACAAGACATCAAAAGGCTCTTCTTCTTATTTTGTTCATCATGATTAGTGCAGCTTGTACCCTCTTTCTTACTTCCTTCCTCTGTTCTTTTTCTCTCTCTTTTGCCTGTCATATGGCAAGGACAGTCAAGTGAAGCCAGCTGGGTGGGTGACAGGGGGTTGCTAGCAAACCAATCAAGTTAGGGTGGTTTGTATTGTGTCATCTTAGCTTGGCTGGAACTACATTGCCCAGAATTCTCTTCCTTGTATAGTTCTGGGTTAAAATAGGCCACAATACATTTTGTGAAAATTTAGAAGGTGCGCGTGAAGCAACAGCCATACTCTTTTTATACTTGGAAAGTCCACATATGGCACAAGGCAGTGCTGTCACTCACACATGCCATCATTTTCCGCAGACTCATCCTGATAGCTAGTCCCGCAGCTCCTGTTACTCCTGCTGGATCCTGCTTCAGCTGCTCTGCCTCTTGAGCCAGGTGAGAATCTAGTTCCATGGTAAATAACATCATCTCCTCCTGCAGGACACTCCGTCATCGAAGGTGGTAGACTCGAAGAGGTGAGAGAACAGCATCGATTCTAATCTGTCCTCGAGGATTCCAGCTCATCCTTGAAGGTTCCAGTTGTCCTTGTTTTCCCCACTTGATATCCATGTTTCCCTTCTGACTGCTGACTTTAGGCCTCCACACCAAACACAGAAGGCACAGCCTCCTGTAGGATGTTTAACTCCCACCATTGTGGTAATGTCGAATCCCTGTAATAAATCCCTTATTAGCTGTCTCCAGTGCTTCTATTTCTTTGATCAAATCCTGGCTTATATACAGTTCATGATTCTTAGGTAGGGGACTGCTTGTTGGAATCAATCTACAGGGAATTTGGCCAATGGATTTTGAGATTGTCAAGTACCCAATGGCCATTGGTGACAGCTGATTTAGGACGCTCAGGTATTTGGAACTGAATAAGCAGCCAGACCTTAGCAGATGATTCCACTAAGAGACATTTTATGCAAACTAACTTTGGGAGTCCTGCGGAGCCACTCTTAAAATTGGTCTTTAGACTCAGGAAATTTTAAGCAATGGAGGAATACAACTTCTTCAACATCTTGGGTCTGGAAACTTCCAAAAGGCAGATGCTGTCTGCAAAGTTGTTTGTGTTTTTCTTCTTGTGCCCTTCCTCTTTCCTTTTTTGTTCTGTTGATGTAAAGGAAGATAGGAAGAGAAAAGGAGGAAACTTTCCCTATTACTTTTCTTCCTTTCTTTCTTCACATTATCCATCAATACACGGTCCCAAATCACAGGCATGTGACCATTATATGGTATTATTTCAGTGTTAGGAAACTTGACAGCCTTGGAGAAAAGAATTCAACTCTTAATGTTTATGGAATTCCATCTTGTACTTGGGCAGTAGCTTTAGGACAGCAGTGTTTCTGACCTCCCCTTGGACCTCCTCTCTCTACTTAGTGTCATACTTCTGGGTCTTTCTAAAGAAGCAACCAGGAAAGGAAATTTTATTTTAAAGCCAGTTTTCCCCTTTGAATTCCATGTTTGGGGAAAGAAGCATTTTTTGAGCCATGTTTTAGAATTATATGTCTTTAACCCAGCTTTCATAATTCAGAAAAGCCCAATACAAAAAACGTCTCCAGAGCCTTCTATACTAAGAGGAAATTTAATTCTTAGCAGAAGCTTATTTTTAAATTTAGGTTATGACAAGCCACCTCAAATCACTGGAAATGGTATGAAGCAAACCACTGAAACCTATGTTATATTATCCTGCCTCATTGCCTTATTTCTTTTCTCAGAACTACCATGGACAAAACTGAGAAGAAAGTATGGGGTTTCTTGTTCTCTCTGCTTCTGGACCCCACTTTAGGCAGGGGACCCTATTGCCTTAGTCTTTTTTTTTAAATTAATTAATTTATTTTTGGCTGCATTGTGTCTTTGCTGCTGAACGTGGGCTTTCTCTAGTTGCGGTGAGCGGGGGCTACTCTTCCTTGCGGTGCACGTGCTTCTCATTGCAGTGGTTTCTCTTGTTGTGGAGCACGGGCTCTAAGCATGTGGGCTCAGTAGTTGTGGCTCACGGACTCTATAGCACAGCTCAGTAGTTGTGGCACATGGGTTTAGTTGCTCTGCAGCATGTGGGATCTTCTCGAACCCGTGTCACCTGCATTGGCAGGCGGATTCTTAACCACTGTGCCACCAGGGATGCCTTGCCTTAGTCTTTTTTTTTTTTTTTAACATCTTTATTGGAGTATAATTGCTTTACAATGGTGTGTTAGTTTCTGCTTTATAACAAAGTGAATCAGCTTTACATATACATACATCCTCGTATCTCCTCCCTCTTGTGTCTCCCTCCCACCCTCCCTATCCCACACCTCTAGGTGGTCACAAAGCACCAACCCTGCCTTAGTCTTTTATCATGCTTTTTTGCGTGGCTCAGTTATTATTAATTCATACTAAATTAAGAAAGAGAGACCACAACCTCTCTGGGCAGGGAGGTAAGTGGGTGGAGGGAGTTTAAATTTAAGAGTTTAAGTTTTAAGATGAGTACTTCAGGTTTCACCTGAATGTTTGGGGAAATGTCTTTTTGGGGATTCAGATCTTTTTTTCTACCACTAAAATATCATTCCTAGTAGATATATAACAACATCACTTAAAGATCTCTTCTTTCTTCTTTCTTTAATTTTTCAGCTGCACAGGCAAAGAATCTCAATGATAGAAGTAGGATGATCATCGACCCTGAGTGTGTGATAATCTCAGACTTGGAGGTAAAGAGATAGGATATCTATTGTGAATGAACTGTACATCACAAATATAGTCCATGAGGCACTTTGTCTTTCCTCCATGCAGCAGTGTTAAATTTGCAAATTCTTTGACCTTTCTCTCATTAAAGGATAGAATCTATTTCCCCTCCCCTTGAATTTGGGTGGAATTGTGACTTCTTTGACCAAAGGGGTACTACAGAAGTAATGATATGTTACTTCTAATGTCAGATCACAAAAGGCCATAAAACTTCCATTTTGGTTGTTGGGAACACTCTCTTGAAGTCCTGCTACTCTGAGGCCACCATACTATAAGGAAGCCCAAGTCATATGAATACGTATATAGTGTTATTTAAACCTCATCTGGGATAACAGAGGTGGGTCCAGGTCACTTTCTAGAGTATTGGCTAAAAACCCTGCTGAGTGAATTACTTCACCTCTTGGATTGCTCAGAAATTTGAGGGCAAAATGAGAACAGTTTTTTGAACTTAAGAAAAAAAAATTTCTCTATCATTAAAAAAAATATATTTTGGAATATGTAGAGCAGGAGGGAATTGGTTAGATGCAAGAAGATATATGGACAGTATGGTGATAGTGGAATTGGGTTGGCTCTAATTTGAATTTGGGGAAAGAGGACCAGAAGCAGGTTTAGGGCATTTTCTACATGCCCTTTTGCCCTGCAATATTGTTTAAGTAACAAAAACAGCAGTTCAGTTTCAGTGACTTAATGAAACTAAAGACTTACTAGAGTTTCCTTTGTTGCTGCTATCAAAGGCAAAGCCATGTATTAAATCACTTTTTAAAAAGTCACCTTTTCATTATACAATTGGAAAGATGAGGGTAGATTGTACAGTGTTTCTCTGAATACCCTCAACCAAGTATCTGACTTGCTAACGTGTTATGATTACTTATGAGAAGGAAGTTGAGTTATAGCTTCCATTCAAGGAAGTACCAATAACTCAAGCTTATCTTCTCTCTTCCCTACCCCACAATCTCTTGTGTCATGAGAGGGTTCTCATTCAAATGCCTATTGAGATGGAAAAGAGTTTGAGAATTCCTGTGACCTATGAGTTACCCTTGCCAACATTGTACATTTTGGTCTTATTGATTATATCTTATTGCTCACTCCAGATATTTTGCATCTAGGTGTTAATGAAGCTAAAAGAGGGAAAGAAATATGCACTGTGTCCACTAATACACCTCTCCAAGGGTAACTTAAATTCTGACTTCCTTTATAATAGATTGGTTTAGCCTAGCTTTGAACTTAACATAAACAGAATCATTTAGTGCGTTTGTGTCTGGCATTTTCCACTCAACATAATATCTCTGAGATTCATCTATGGTGTTGTTTATTTTAGTAGTCTACTATTCACTATATAACTAAGTTTGAAACTGAATGAGTTTCAAAATTGAATATAACTTCCAAAATTGAATATGAGTTCCAAAATTGACTCTAAGTTCCGAAATTGAATATGAGTTTCTTGAAATCAGAAATCTTGCATTATGTTTTATGGTTTATCCTCAGAGTTCAAAATAAATATTTGTTGAATGAGTTAACATAGCGTTTCTCTTTTATTCTTTCTTCTTGACCTCCATCTATGTCAGTAACACAAAAAAGAGCACATTTCTGCCTACCTGCACTGTCCAAGGTAGTAGCTTATAGAGTTGGCTGCTAAAAGACAATATAAGTGGGTTCTGGCAGCCAGAGTATTTTTTAGTGACTAAATAGGAAGCTTGCTGACTTTAGACCTGTTAATTTTTTTTTTTTTTTTTTTTTAGCAATAGTAAAATCATCTGAGTCATCTGGTTCTAAATACTTTGGTCTAAGTAGAAGTTATGTTAATAGTAAAATAATATCTGAATTCTGAAAGTCTGATTTTGAAAACATCAGGTCTACCTCTTACTTTAAGACCTAGTCCACAGAGAAGGCCTTTTGTTACAGTTTTCTACTATTTTGTCTGGTCTTTAATGCTGTGTTTTACTATATATTTATTTATATTTTTCTAGTTTTATTGAAATATAATTGACATATAACATTGTATTAGTTTAAGGGGTACAACATAATGATTTGATATATGTTTATATTGGGAAATGATTATCACAGTAAATTTAGTTAACATCCATCACCTCACATAGTTATATTTTTTTCTTTGATGAAAGCTTTTAAGATCTACTCTGAGCAACTTTCACATATATTATACAATACAGTATCATGTATTATGTCCCAGAACTTTCTTATACTTAAAAGTTTGCACCTTTGACCACTTTCACCCCTTTCCTCCATCCCCCATCTTCACCTCTGGTAATTATGGATTTGTTCTCTATTTCTCTAATTTTGGTTTATTTAGGTTCCACATATAAGTAATTGTCTTTCTTTGTCTGACTCACCTCACTTAGTATAATGGCCTCAAAATCCACTCATGTTGTCAAAAATGGCAGGATATCATTCTTTTTTTTAAAGGCTGAATAATATTCAATTATATATTTATATCTCATAACTTCTTTATCCATTCATCTGTTAATGGACACTTAGGTTGTTTCCATGTCTTGACTATTGTAATACTGCTGCAATGAACATGGGGGTGCAGATTTCCCATCAAGATAATGAATTTGTTTCCTTTAGCTATATATCCACAAGTGGAATCGCTGGATCATATGGTAGCTCTAGTTTTAATTTTTTGAGGAACCTCCATACTGTTTTTCATAGTGGCTGCACCAATTTACCTTTCTGCTTACAGTGCACTAGGGTTTCCTTTTCTCCACATCCCTGCCCACATTTATTATCTCTTGTCTTTTTGATGACAGCTATTCTAACAGGTGTGAGGGGATATCTCACTGTGATTTTGATTTGCATTCCCTGATGATTAGTGATGCTGAGCACCTTTTCATGTACCTGTTGGCCATTTGTATGTCTTCTTTGGAAAAATGTCTATTCAATTCTTCTTCCCTTTTTTAAATTGGATTGTTTGGTTTTTTTGCTATTGAGTTGTATGAGTTCTTTATATATTTTGGATATTAACCCCTTATGAGACATATGATTTGCAAATATTTTCTCCCATTCCATAGGTTGTCTTTTCATTTCATTGATGGTTTCTAATGCCATATTTTTAAATTACATGCTCTGGATCTTTTAATTTTAGGCTCTTGACTACCTGCTTTGGAGGTTGAGGATTTTTCTCTGCAATACCATCATCTCCATTTCACTGGTCAGGATCCTTCTGGTATAGTTATATAATGGTTGGTTTAAATTTGTTGAATCAATTATTTACTATGTTATTATTTACTGCTGAGGTAATACATTTATGGTGTTTACATTCCCTGTATTTTTTTATGGACAATAATGTTCATCAAAGTGTTAAGTATATATATATATATCTTTTTTTTCTTTATTTCCCCCAGCTTTATTGAGATATAAATGACATGTAACATTGTATGTTTAAGATGTATAATGCAATGATTTGATATATGCATATATTGTGAAATGATTATCACAATAAAGTCAGTTAACACGTCTATCACCTCACATAGTTACCATTTGTGTGTGTGTGTGTTGAGAACTTTTAAGATCTACTCTCTCAGCAACTTTCAAGTAGACAGTACAATATTGTTAACTATAGGCACCATGCTGTACATTAGATCTTTTCTTTCATGTAAAACTTTTCTTCATGGACTTAATAGTGATCTCTCTTACTCCTTTTTCATTTTCTTAGTTATATAAAAGAACCTATAGGTATTCTTCTCAAATGTTCCAACAACAGTTATTACCCAGCAATAATTTTCTCTCTTTCTTAATTTATCACTACATTTTTATGAAGAACACTTCCTGTTATCTTTCTTAAAAAGGTGTATGGGGAAAAAATATTATGAAATCTTGAATGTTTCAAAATATCTTTATCTGCATTCTTGTTTGAGAGTTTGAATAATAGAATAGCAACTACTCATGTGATTAAACCTGTGTGTCAACCATATCATTTAAATAAATCATTATGTTGTTTCACTATGAATTTTCCTTCGAATTTTGAAAGCATTACTCCAGTGTCTTCTAATATGTATTGAACTGTTGAGAGACCCAATGCCATTCTGACTCCTATTTTTTTGGAATGAGATCTATATTTTTCTCCCTGAAGCTTTTAGGATATTCCCATTATTTATGGTATTCTGAAACTTCATAAGAATTCTTCAAAAGGGTCTTTTTATCACTTATTTTCCTGGCTACTCAGTCATTCCTGTTTGCCTGTAGGCACATGCTCTCAAGTTTTAGGACATTTTCTCGTATTATTTATTTAATAAAATCTCTTCTCTTTGTTTTTTTTCCCCCCTCTTCCCCCCCAACCCCGGGAACTGCTATTGATCTGAAATTGAATGTAGTGAATATTGATAGTTATTCAAATATTTCTTTCATTCCATAAAATCAATCTCAAACAATCATAGTCAATTTACGTTCCTTACAAGTCAATATTTCAGGGGTGAGCAGTCTAGGCTAGTTTGGGATAATAATAAATGAAGAGAGGCTTCTAAAGTGTTCTGGGAGAGATAAAACAGGCTCTCCCTATGGCTTGCTATGGACAAATAAATATTTTGTTTTAGTTGCTGCTTATAGTCAACTCATGGCATCAGAGGAACCAGACATAAGATCATGATGGAGCTGTGGACTGCAGAATTAAGAGGGTGAGAAAAACTGGGACCTTAAGGATAGGGGGAAAAAAATCTCAGTCAATAAAAACTGGAGCCCACCCTGTTTCTCATCTATCTCTTAGATAAAAACTATCCTTATATTTAAAGTCACTTTGGAATGGTTTTCTTGTACTTGAAACCAAAAGCATCCTAACTAATATATTGGATCTCCTAGATAAATTTCTCCAAATTTAGTGTGCACCCAAATCACCTGGGGATCTTATTAAAATGCAGATTCCAACTTAATAGATCTGGAATGGAGCCGGAGAATCTATATATCTGACAAGGTACCAAGAGATGTCAATACTTCTGGTCTGTGTACCACACCTTGAGTAGCAAGGTTCTAGACTGATCTTCTTATTTTCTTATATACTCTATCTTTACTTCTTATATCTTTGATTTAAAAAAATGCTTTCTGTGATATTTCCTTGTTACAATGTGCTTTTATTGTATTTTTCAATTATGATTAATAAATCAAGATATCTTTCTTGTTTGTGATCATTCCTTTCTTATAACATTCTATTCTTCTTTCATATATATGATATTTTCCTATCCTTCTGAAGATATTAAGGATGACTTTTTAGGGGGGTAACTTTCTTCTACATCCTGAAATATTTCTGTTTTTTTCTTTTTTTTTCAGTTTATTTTTTAGAATCTCTCACATTAGAAGATTTTCTCAATTTTCTGGTGATCCTTGAACGTCTACTCAGGTTTAAGTGAAGCTCTAACAAGCTGATTGGTAGCTTTGTAGGTGAGGAGTGGAGGCAGAATTGTTGGCTTATGAAATCCTTTAAGGTAATCAATGAGCTAGCTTTTCCATCAGGGGATCCCCAGTTACCTCTATGCAAAATATTTTTCCTGGGGGCTGTTCAGCTTTTCCAAATAATTTCAGTCTTCTGTCCTGAAACTGGGAGTAGTGTTGCTGGTGTAAATCCTTGGCTGCTGGTGTTCTATAAGCAGAGGAGAAGAAGGGGGTGAAGGGACACACAGCTCAGCATGGAGACATTTGCTTTCATGCCGTTATTTTCAAGGCTAGCTCCTCTTTCCCTTTTTCCTCTCAGGCTTCTGTTTATTCAGAACATCACACATTGTTCCTCTAGGGGATGTAGGAGCACGTAGTTGCCTTGAATGAAGAAGGGGATCAGGTATTTGAGAAATTTCCAACTTTCTATGAACAAATAACCCATACATCCTGCGTTTGGACCTGAATCTGAACCCAGACTTCCATGTCACCAAACCTCTTAGGGTTCAGCAGGGGCAAATGGCCTCATTTCTCTCTGCTATCCCTTTTTTGAAGGCAATTAGATTGTGATTTTCTTAGTTCTGTGAAGTCACTTATAATCTTTCCTCTGTTTCTGTTTTTCTATTCCTCATTTGCTTAGTCAAACTTTGTAACCTTGTATAAGTCAAAGTAGGGAAATGCTTATTTATCTGCTATGAAAGGGTAATAATGAGTTCCACCCAAGGACATTTAAAAATAGCTGAGCTCTATTCCATTAAATATTAAAATAGTATTTCAACATTTTAAATTTATGTCATTCAAACTTGTAGCATTTCATAAAGCACAGTGCCTTCTAAACATTATGGAGTAGTATGCTAAAATTATGAAGCCTGACAAATTTGAGGAGTGAGAAAATATAGCTGGGGGGACAGGGTGGCTGAATTATAAAAGGTGAACAGGAAACAAGAATTCTGGAATCAGAATGTGAAGGGTTGACTATGCCATCAAAAGAAACTTGGGTTCCATTTTTATAGGAATTTGACATGTAGGCAGTAGCAGTCTCTAGGAGAGACAGATTGTAAAGATAGCTGTCAGATGACTCTAATTGTGTTGATAAGATGTGAGAGTCTGAACTAAGTGGTGACGGAGAGACAGAGACAAATTACAACAATTTCATTGCTGAATTATTAGGAGTAGGAAACTGGATTTGGGGACAAAGGGAGGGTAGCACATGTATACATGCCTCTTACAATATCTCCTTGCCTTACTTCTGATTTCAACTGCAGCTGTGGTAGATGGCTCCTATATACACTGGAAGTGCAGGGAACACCCAAGCCAGGTCCCACTCCCAGCAACTCTTAACCACTGGGAAATGAGAATTTGTAAAAATGCTGTAGCCTCTCAAACTTCAGTGGGAAAGTCTGGAAACTTATTTCACACAGTTCTTCAGAGCCATGGAATTGTGGAGTGCAATTCTGTGGAATTGCACTCCAATTGTCCACAATAAGAACCCTCTCAGCAACACTCCTTTTTATTTGTTCTTTCTCCTTCCCTGCTTCACACTCTACTCTCTCATTCCTGCCTCCTACGGTCACCTTGTAAATAAACTTTGTGCTCAAATACTAGCCCCAGCTTCTGCTTTTGGAGAGAGCTTGTTGAAAACAAGGAGATTTGAAAGCTAACTCTAGCATGCATGTCTGCATGAGTAGGGAGGCCAAGACCTACCTAGGAAATGGTGGAGGAAGAACAGTGGCAGCTGAATTTGGTTCAGAATGCATTGCATTTAAGGTGCATTGGAATATTCAGCTGAAGATATATGGTGAGGAGAAGTGGGGGCTTTGTAAGTCATCAGCATAAAGGTGGAGGAAGAGAATGAAATCAAGCAAGTGAATAGATGGTTCAAGGAATGAATGAAAAACAAGAAAGGTGGACAGAACCTTGGAGAACACCAACATTTAGGGATGGGTAGAGGTAAAAACTGTGATATGTTCACTGTAATTTTGCTAGCCTTTTGGGAGTGGCACATAGTAATACTCAGTAAATATCTGTCCAGGGATTGAACTGGAGAAGCAGACTGAGATGGATTGGGCAGAGGCTGGAGAATCAGGACATCAAATGATATATGGAGTAAGGAGTGTAGAAATGAGAAAATGTCAAATGTCACTTCAGGTTCATCTGGGGTATTGGCTGAATTAAGTCACTGGGAGACTTTGTTGTCCTCAGTGAGAGAAGCAAGATGGATAGGTGCAAACAGCTGTTGTCAAGGTTCTGTGGAATCAATATGCCTTGAGGAAGTCAGAGGTGGAGATTTTGATTTTTTTTTAAATTATGATTTTAAAACTAATGTAGGGTGGTTGGAGAAATTTGGAAAATGTAGAAGAGTATAAAGTAGGAAATAATAACTACTCAAGATCCCTCCATTCCTCCATTATTCCTTCCATAATAAACACTGTTAACAGATGGTGGTATTAACTTGAATCATATGAAAGATTTTGAAGATCAAAAATAGTTGAATATTGACACTTTCTTAAGGTTCAGAGTATATTTCTTTGCAGACAGATGACTACTCTTTTAAGGGGTGGAGAAGGGGGAAAAACATGTAGGAGTAGCTCATGGGGTATGAACTTAGGTAAAGGTTTAAAGTTCTAAAATTTAATAACTTTTTAAGGACAGGAGCATCTTAAAATATATTTGTAAGCTAAGAGGTAGGTGGAAGGAAGGTTGACAAAAACTGATGAGAGTTGTTTACTGAGGTTGGAAACATGAAAATTGTCTTCCATCTGTTGATCTGGTGGGTGCTTTCCTCCAGCAGTGCTGGGAAATTGGAGGCTGTTGGATGGGATTTCAGGGTGGCAGCTCCTGGAAAAACAGGTCCAGCTTCTTTGCTGTGGTTGCAGGGACACAGTGAGCTTTTCCATTTGGGACCTTACCCTGTACTTGAACCCAAACAGCTTGGACACAGAACATGCTGAGGCTCCTATCGGGGCAGGGATCGCAGCTCAGGCCACACTCTGGGTTGTTATGTAAACAGGCTGTTTGAAGCAACTTGAGCCTCAACCTCAAGGTAGGAAGCAAGATGCTTTTGTTTATTTTTGGAGTAGAATTTTGTGGCCCAATCTGCAGAGAGTTTCCTTCGTCATCTGGAAGACCACTGGAGCACGGGGAAGCCAGAAGTGGAGTCTGCCTCCAGACGTTTATAGGGAGCCAACCAGGTTTTAGACATTGAAGCTCAGCCACTGTAGACTTCTTCTAGCATGAAGGTAAGCAGCAAAAGGCCACGTGGGAGAATTATTGTTCTTGATTTACCTTTATTTTTTTAAATAGGAGGAGAATAGGTGCTTATCAAACCTTCATTATAGTTAAAAAAAACAAAAACAAAGACTAAGCTCTAATTAGACTGATGTCTTATAAACAAATGAGATACAAAGTATATGAAAACCTACCACTACCTACAACTACCACTGAAGAAAACCAAAACCTCTTAGAGAAACCTCCCACCTTCTCTGCTTATAACACATGGGTTCTTCAGTCACAAATTTCAGCCTCTTTCTTCTCAGAAGCTGGAAGCTGATGAGCAGCTGAGCTCTGTGTCCACAGGCTGGTCCCAAGAGGAATCACCTCTCACAGCAGACAAGAAATCATTACCCCAGGGGTACAACAACACTAGAATCTTGCCTTATTACTACCCTTAAGGTACACTATATCATGGAATCTTTTTAATGAGGTCATTTTGATACTGTACTGAATTAAGACCCTTTGGTAGAAACATTTTCATGCATTCTGTTTAAAAGTAACTAGGTTAGAAGTTTAGGGTTAGAGGAGCTTCAATTGTTTCTGTATTTTTAATCAAGGTCAAGCCAAGCTGCTTTACAATGTATTCTTCAATTTCAGGCACTTGTTACCTCTCCCATTCTGTCCCTTCCTCTCCCTGGCTCTGTACCTTAACCTGCAAAGTTAATAAAAACACTAGCTAATGTGAACCCAGTCTTACTGTGTTCCAGGCACTGGCTAATAGTTTTATACACCTGATCACCTTTTGACGTCAGCAACCTTGTAAACCAGTTTGATTATTATTCCTGCTTTACCCTTCAGGACAACAAAGTTTAGAGAGGTTAAATGACTTCCTTAGAATCACACAGTTAAGAAGAATCAGAACCACTTTAAACACAGGCATTGTGATCTCATTGCCAGGCTGCTGTTGCTAAGAGGACCAATTTCTGTAAGAACAGTGAAGGGAAGGAGCACCCAGGACAGGGTGTCTCGTAGACCCCATATAAGGACAGTTCCATGAGAACTAACAAGTTGCTACTTCATTGTAGGATTTCAATGACAGATATTTCCAACAATTCTGGAAGTAAGCATCTCCAAAATCTTGTTAGAAATAGAAAGGGCATGATGCGTAAAGGTACAAGGAATATATAGTGGTTTAACTGTTTGAAATGACAAATAAAATAGGTTCTTACTATCTGTTTATATTACAGATTTTGGAATAACTAATTGTGGCCTCAAAGTTTGGGACACTCTTCCCCTGTGTATCACCCTGGATACACTGGAAGGAAAACACCAACATAATGCCTGTTCCTCAGAACTTATGTTCCTAATCACCTGATCACCTAGTTTAAAAGCTGGTCCAGAAAGGAAAAATAAAGGCAATAAGGTTAGAGACCAAATAGAAAATCTGACTCTTTTTTATTTATATTCATGACCATTTCTACCTACTGAAACTTCCTAATCAATATATGTTTGGAGAAAGTCCAACCTGCCCCAGAATAACCATATTTTTTAAAATTTAGATCTTTCTTTATTCTGGAGCAGTGGTGTGGGTAGTAGACTCTGAGTCAGGGTCCTCATGGTCTAACCCCTGTCCTGCTCTCCTTACTCACTTTAGGTAAACTATTTAACCTAGACCTATTCTGGCTTGGATTAAATCAGGGATTTTAAAATGCAGAGCCCATGGACTTTGAGCGAATCCATGGGTGAGATTCATAATATATATAGATTTTGAAAAATGTCTTCAAGTTCTGTGCAAGATCTTAAATGCAGTTTGGAGGAAAAAGAGTCCATAGCTTTCCATGAATTTTCAAAGACTCTGTGATCCCAAAGGGGGTTAAGAACCTCTGACTCGAATGATCTCTACAGTCCTTCCTCAGTCAAATTTTTTTCTAATTGTAGTTTTTTAGTGAGTTCTCATAAAGTATGCATTTGGATTCTTTAAAGATTGCAGCAGTCTCTTTAAGAGTTGACTTTGTAAACCACGGAAACAGGTGTGAACCACTGTGGGGTGACTCATAGCTTAACCTTCACTTTTTGTTCTGTCCTGGGTCCGGATGGATGAATCACTTGACGAGAGCATCTAGATGCTCACTGTAGGGAGCTGGCTTTGAGACATTGCCTCTTTGTTTAGTATTAGATGCCCCTTCTGGATCTGCAAAGAGGTAGTTTTGGAAGTGCGATGCAAAGACAATCTTAGTAATGGCCAAACACCAAAAGGTTAAAGAGAGTGGCCAACAAATATAAAAACCAACTAACCAAATTAAAACAAAATGAATGAACAAAAATAGTAGCTGTCCTATGTCTTAGCCTCTTATTCTATTTGTTGTTGCTGTTTTGTTTCTTCTGTCCCTTTACCAGTATTCAGTCAGTTCTTCTCCTAGTTTGTACACCCACAAGGGTACGTAGATGTGATGTATATGTTAGGTAACTTGGTGTCAAGAAACACTCAGAAATTGGATTTTGGGGCTCATCTATCTGAAGCCTGTAATGAATGTAGCAAGGAATCCTGGGTTAAGAGGTAGTGTAGAGGAACACTACTAGCTCAGTGGAAGTGAGAACATCTTCTTTCCAAAAGATCCCTCCAGGAGCTCCAGATTAATTTATGCAGACCAGGGGTAAAAGAGGAGGCCTAGTGCTGAGACAATGTGTCTGAATTTTATCTACCTGATCTATTAAGTCTGGCAGCAGTCTGCAACTACTACAGCTGATAAAGTGGGCTCATTTGTAGTCATGGAATCTCCGTGAAGAAGTTATAATATATGAAAATCCAGGAATTAGCTATCCAGGCAATTAGTTTAGAGCCCAAATATACCTGCAGGGCTTATGTTTTATCTGTTGCAAGTTTATACTTGGGCTTTGGAAATTGTTGAAATATACATGTTTGCATTCTCCATTCAAGTGGATTCCATTATTTATGCCATATTTATAAAGAACTCTTTACCATGTTTGTTTCCTAGTCCACTCAGGATAGGTGGTGGGTACTTAATTAATATTTGCTAAAGTAGGAGCTCCTCACATCAGAGATGGTTGGTGGGTGAGCCTGAACTGGTTCCTCTTCTCATGATGGCGTTGATTCATTCAGTACATAAAGTATTCAAATCTTTTCTTGTTTTTCTCAGCTCTGTAACTCTATGATATGCCCAGTAACATCTATATATTTTTTATTTTTCCTGGTTGAAACACTTCAAGAAGTGTCAGGCAATGATGTGTATTAGCCTACTTACCACAAGTTTTGTGTGTTTGTGAGTATGTTTATGATTGTATTTTTTGGTAAATATGCAATAGGCAGAAGAAGCCTGTGGTTTTTCATTTACAAATTAAAAACGAGGTATAAGTTCTGTACAGTTGGAAGTAATGATAAACTTTAGAAGTTATGAAACTTGGATCTCCCTTTGGCTTTGGAATGAACTATATTTTAAGCAAGATTTTGACTGGTGGATTTTGATAAAATATTTTGAGATGAATTGCTTACCTGAAAGATGACTGAATCCAGTAGATAAAGAAAAAGTGACCAATAATGTGAAGCTTCTGCTATGTCAGAATGAAAATCCTTTGGCATTTTCAATAGTGTTATGTGATGATAGGTAGTCTAGACACACATCAAAGGAAAATTGTAGGTGGTTAATATCTGTACACAAACTTTCAATTCCCTGGATCTGTGTAATCTCCAAGAAATGGGTTGAGAGCAGAAAAGAAGGAGGATTAACTGAATTGTAGAAGGGGTGACTGTCTCTGTCACTTGTCCTTCCTTCCTGCACAGGAATTCAAGTAAACTAGACAGGGAGGATTGTGTGGAGAGAAAAAGCAATACATATGAAAATCTGTGTGGTAGGCTTCAGGAACTACCAGTAAACCTTTATTCTACAGGTGGAGATTTCCCTGATAAAATAAACATCTCTTCGAAAGTTTTAATCCCTTTGTGAAATAATACTGTGTGAAATAATACTAATTAAAGTCCCTCAGCACGTGAGCACACACCATTTGTGAGGTTGCCACACACAAGTACTTATGTAGGGAAAAGAATGTATCTTACAAAAATGTTGCTTTGATGAGTATCATATTTGGAACCCTAATTGTGTCCCTTTAGGAAGCTAGTTTGACCAATGGTCATTCTTCATAGTACTTTAGTTTATCTTCCAGAAACCCGTAGTGTTTACTTTTCTAGTAAACTCATTATTATTGAAATATAAGATACATACAGAAAAGAGTACACATCCTAATTGCACATCTTTATAAATTTCAACAAAGTAGGCCTTCCCCTGAAAACAATACCCATTATCAAGATAAAAAGCATTACCATTTTTGTGAGTTTTCCTCATGCCCCACTCCAGCCATTAACTTAAGAAAGGTGATCACTATGTGACATCCATCCACCCACATAGGTTAGTTTTGCTTCACTTTGAACTTCACAGACGTGGAACCATACAGTAATACTCTTGTATTTGGCTTCCTGTCATATTTGCGAGATTCATTTATGATGTTGCATGTATCAGTAGTTCACACTTTTTCATTGCTGTGTAGCATTACATTGTATCAACACACCCCAAATTATCCATTCCACTGCTGAAGAATGCCTGAGTTGTTTCCAATTTTTGGCTATTAACATTCTTGTACATGTGTTTTGTTAGACACAGTACTCATTTCTGTTGAGTATATACATAGGAATGGAATTTTTAGACCAGGGAGTATGCACATATTCAACTTTAGTAAATAAGCACAAGAGTTTTTGAAAGTGATTGAAAATTTGAAATTTACATTTCCTCCTGCAGTGTATAAGGGTTCCTGTTGCTTCACATTATCACTAACACTGGATAACGTTAGTTATACTGGTGGGTATGCAATAATACCTTACTGTGGCTTTAATTTGCACTTCTCTGATCAATGATGCCTAGGAAACCTTTATATGAATATTGGTCATTTGGATATTCTCTCTTATGAAATGTCTGTTCAAGTCTATTACCCATTTTAGAAATTGTATTGCCTCTCTTTTCCGTATTGATTGGTAAGAATTTTTTGTATATTATGAAGAAGTCCTTCTCATGCAAATGTACTGAAAATATCTTTAACTCAATGTCTTTCTTTTTCCCATCTTAATGTTATCTTTTGGTGACGCAAGTTCTTAATTTTAATAAAGTCCAATTTACCAACATTTAACCCCATTGTTTGAGCTTTTTGTGCTCACCCCAAGGGAATAAAGATATTCTTCTTCCAGTTTTCATAAACTATTGTTTTACTTTCACATTTAGTCTATGATCTACATAATATCTGGTGGTGTAAGTCTTCTAACTTTGTTCTTCTTCAGAATTTCTTTGGCTATTTTTGGTATTTTGCATTTCCATCTCCACTTTAGAATCAGTATGTCAAGTTCCACACAAAAAAACCTGCTGAGAATTATTATGATTGGAATTGTACCGACTATAGATAATTTGGAGAGAGTTTATATCTTACAATATTGAGTCTTCCAATTCATGAACAAGGTCTGTTCCTTCCTTTATGTGGGTATTTATTTTCACTCAGTATTATTTTGTGGTTATCTGAGACTTTGCATTATATCAATATATCCATGATTTATTACTATTTAATATAAATTGTATATTTATATTAATTATAGATTATATAAATTCATATTTTTACCACTTCCCAGAACACTTTTTACTCCCATGTTTTGTATTATGGTTTTCTTTTATTATGCTAGATTTATTTCAATATACTTTACATGAAGTCACCCTTTTAGGTGTACAGTTCTGTGAGTTTGACAGATACAGTCATTTAACCAACAACTATCAAGATATAGAATGTTGACATAACCACAAATATCTTGAGTATTTCTTTGTGCTTCTTTATAATCAATATTCTTACCCTAGCCCCACATGACTACTGATGTGATTTTTGTTTTTAATAGTTTTTTGTTTTCCAGAAGGTCACCTGAACAGAATCATACAATTACGCAAGTTATACTTTGTATATGGCTTTTTTCACATGGCATAATGCTTTTGAGATTCATACATATTGTTGCATGTATCAATAGTTAATTCCTTTTTAATGATTGAGGAGTATTCCATTATGTGGAGCTACTAAAATATGTTTATCCATTCACTGTTTGATGGACACTTTAAAATTTTGGGTGATTATGAATAAAGCTGCTATAAACATTCTGCAGAGGTCTTTGTATAGAAATAGGTTCTCGGGCTTCCCTGGTGGCACAGTGGTTGAGAATCTGCCTGCTAATGCAGGGGACACGGGTTCGAGCCCTGGTCTGGGAAGATCCCACCTGTCGCGGAGCAACTAGGCCCGTGAGCCACAACTACTGAGCCTGCGCTCCGCAACAAGAGAGGCCGCGATAGTGAAAGGCCCACGCACCGCGATGAAGAGTGGCCCCTGCTTGCCGCAACTAGAGAAAGCCCTCGCACAGAAACAAAGACCCAACATAGCAATCAATCAATTGATCAATAAATAAATCTAAAAATATTTTTAAAAAAAAGAAAAAAAGAAATAGGTTCTCATTTCTCTTGCATAATACATATCTGATAAAGATCTTGTGCCCGGAAAAAAAAAAGCTCTCTTACCAGTCAGTAATAAGAAAATGAGCAATTCAATTTAAAAATGGGAAAACGTTTTGATCATACATTTCAAAGAAAATACATAAGGTGCTCAATATTATTAGTCATTAGAAAAATATGAATTAAAATCACAATGAGATACTGTTTTACTGTATTTTAATGGGTAAAATTAAAACAATAAAAATTACAAAAACAATTTCTTATGAGAGACGTGCAGGAATTGGAACTCTCATTCATTGCTGATGGAAATGCAAAATGGTACAACCAGTTTGTTTTTTATCCATTTTAATGAACTGATATCACAAGATATTATTGTTTTATATAGTAATATTAATAAAATTTTACTTATGCACATATCTACAACTTCCATTGCTCCTGTCTCCTTCTCACTTTTTTCTGCATTTCTGCCAGGGGTTATTTTCCTTCTGCTTAACAACTCTCTGTAGTACTTCTCTTAGTACAAGTCTTCTGGTGATAAAGTCTCTGTTTTTGGTTGTCTGGAAATGTATTTATTTTGCCTTCACTTTTATAGGATATTTTCTGCATATATAAATCCAGGCTTGCCGTTTTCTCTTCACACTTCAAATAATTCATTCCACTGTCTTCTGGTTTCCATTGTTTCTGTTAAGAAGTCAGTCATAAATCTCATTGTTTACATGATTTTCGTGACCCCAGACTTCTGAAATTCTTGAAAAAAAAAGTTTTATTCATACCTTAAATAATCCTCATATTTCTTCATATAAAAAGGAGGAATATGATCAATATGTGTTTCAAATTTATAACAGAACATTTGGTTGGTTCATTCACCCATAAATATCTTCCTGGCTTCAAAAGCACGTTAATCTTAGTTTCACAAAATCCCTGGGAGATGATAGGGAGTAGCTTGTTTTCTAAATGAGGAAGATGTGGAGTATAGGGCTTGTCTGAGGCCACCCAGGGAGAAGAGCTGGACAGTTGAGAGTAGAATCTGACAATGGAATCTTATTTTTCAGTTGCTAAATCTTTCCCTCTTATAGAACCAAGCCTCTATTCCTGCCATAGTGTTACAGAAATTAGTCTTTCATTATTATGTATTCTGGGGTCCACACAGGGAACTTAACAGACATGGGTTAGATGCAGGTAGGCTGCCTTCATGAACCCAGAAGGACCACGAGAGAGAGGATGGAAACCCTTTGACTGAATGATGCAGCTGTTGACAACCTCTGTCCCATTTATTTGTACTTTGGAGTTCTGGAATTAATTATGTAAACTAACTTCAATGAATCAGTGTTTCTTGTTCTAAATTATTTTTATTAGGAAAAAAATGAAAAGGTGCTACAGAAACAGGGAGAGAGAAAATTAATCAAACCCAATTTTCTTTGCTTAACAAAGCATGTTTTTTATGGTGATGGATCAAAGTGTCCTATATGCAAATTTGGAAACCACTTACTCTGATGCTTATTGTCTTATATACCTCCCTAAAAGTCTGATCATTTAGGAGGTGAAATTAAATTTTTAGAACTGAAAAGGCTCTTATTTCCTTGTCTTGTCATTTGGGTGTGTTTAGTGGAATGGCAATGAAAGATGAAATAATAGGATATTCTACGTGTATTTTGTTTAACTGGTTTCAGCCAACGTTGTACACTCATCTCCACTTCTGTGTCAATTCTTTCTATTGGCACACTCATGAGCTACCAGTCTTTCTTTAGTAGTGTTTTGTATTAGATGGGGTTCAGCACTCAATGTCAGTCCAGAAACCCCATTTGGGAAAGAACAAATGAAATCTTTGCCAAGCATGTATACTCTTGTCACTGCTTCCTAGATCCAAACTGCTTACTGCATTTGAACATTATTATTACAAAGAAGTTATTTAATTTTTTTCTCTTTCTTCTTTTTTTTTTTTTTTGTTGTTGTTGTTGCTGTCAGCTGAAATTCTTGTTATCAACAGCTTCAAAGAATGTGAATCTGATGCTTGGGCCAGCCCAATCCATTTATGGGGAGTTGAGTCATATCTATTTCTTAAATACTTTCTAATATTTCTTGTAGCTTCTCAGAGCTCACAGCTATTGCAGAGAGGCAGGTTGGAGGGCACATGCTTGTATATCGGGGGGGGATTTTGTTTCTAAGTAGCTTTCATAGGGGTTCAAAAATTACTTACTTTGAACAGAACACTAAATTAGAATATAAATTACTCATCTAGAAATGTATAAAATCTACACCCCAAATTAGGAAAGCTTTTCAACAAAAAGTAAGATATATTTTATAGTTTTATGGTCATGAGATATTAGAGAAAATATATATATGTATATGTATACATATATACACATATATATCATATTGGTGAAAAGTTTCAAATAATTTAAAGAGTTCCTTTATTAGTCATTCATACTCTGGTTTGATCATGGTGAATCTCAGGCCCACCACCTTATCCAGGGCTTCTGTAAATAGAAGTTGCCATGTATACCTTTGGGATTAGCTCAGTTTTTTTCTAGGCTACATGGATTTGTCTTCTATTCCTGGAGAGGATTTCTTCACCTAGTCCAACTTGGGCAATTAAAGTACTCTAAACAGACTTGGGAATATCTTGAACAAACCAATTAAAGGAGGAGGGTTGTGGGTATGTATGTATTAGGAAGAGAAGCGTATCACATGAATACCTAAAGTATGCTAAACAAAGTTTTAAAAAAAGTGCAGACAATAACATGAAGTGCATGATCCTTTAAAAGCATTCTTATAATTATAGATTTTGTAATTAGAGAGACCTGCGTTGGAAGTCACCTTCCAATGTACAATGTGCATGATTCTAGACAAGTTGTTTCACTTCTTTGAGTGACAAGCCTTTGTTTCCATATCAGAAAACTGTTTGCCATAATAGCTACATGAAGAAGATGAGGGCAAAAAGACAATGGAGAAAATAAAGAAGTAAAGTAAGTCTAGAGAAGAGGTAGAAGGAAGAGATTAGAAGCAAGATAAAAATTGGAAGATGGAAGAGGTGAGGTAGAAAAAAGGTTGTGACAATTAGGGATACTATATGAAAAACACTATAGCTGGCATGGAGGAGATAATAAATTGACGTTGCTGTTACTGTTATTGTAATTATGTTGCCATATGTAGTCATAGATGAGAACACACAATCTGATCTGACACGTGACTGCAACTATGGGATATTTTGGCACTAAACTATTTAACTATTTTCAAATTATTCTTGCAACATTTAAATGTTGACATTTAAAGAGAGATTGCTTAGACTTCTTACCTACATTTTAAAAACTCCAAGGTAAACACCTAAATAAATAAGTAAAACAAAAACAATACTTATAGTATAAGAATAAGAGCAGTATCATGGACAATCAAAGCAAAGGTACTTTTATATCTTTACCTTGTGTGTGTGTTTTTTTTTTTTAAATGTTTTCTGAATACTTTGACATGATGAGAGTCTTCTAGAGATTGTTTCATCCTCTGATTTTTAAACAATTTTCTTTAGATAGAAGATCTTTTCCTTGTTAAGATTTCTGTAATTCTATGCCATGATGGCATGGTATAATTAAGTTAAATAAAAGCAAGTAAACAATTAGGAGGGAATTCAGCTTGTGTTTAAGAAAAAAATGAGTGAGAAAGACATTTGTGAGGAAGAAAACAATTAATAAAATGACTGAAGTGCCCCAGGGAAATATTAGCTTACAACAACTTCTTGTGCAGCCAGTCAAAACAGGCAATTGATGCAGTGACAGACTTTACAGGGAACATTAAAAGGCCCAGATGGCTCAAGTTTACATGTTTACAGAGTACTTGGGAAAGGCAGTTCTGTGAGTGCCACTTAGTTAACTAGAAGAATTTTAGTTCTGAGGACAAGAACAAAGTTGAAAAGGGGTGGGACAGGAAGGAAAAAAGAAGAGAAAGGAGACAGTGAAAATAAGATGAAAAGATGGTGAGGTTGAAATGATAAGGGAGAAGATGAGAAAGTAAAATAAATATAGCAAAGAGAAAGAGGTGTGAAGGAAGATGAAAATGGGATTTGGAAATAACAATAAAAAACAAGAAAAGACTGGTAAAGATGTTCTGGTTTTCTAGTAACTAATGTCTCAGTTTTAAATTTTTTATGCTATATTGGAAGTAAATAGTTTGAGGAAAAAGGGAAAGGAAGTATTTTAAGCAAGTTCAACTCTGCACTATTCCATTGCCTTACAACAGTGACTTTTATGTTGTAGTTAGAATAGCTTTGAGATTCATCTACAATGTGATTTGCTATGGTTCTGTGACAAAAACATTAACAAATGCCACACCCTAAATAAGGTGATTATGAAGAGTGATATTAGATTGTTTACATAATGGCATATCTGGCCAATGGTTGGGTTAAAATTAATTCTCAAAGAATGAAGTGAGCAATCATAAACTTTGAGTAGGTAGAAAAATAATTCTGGTGTTTACAAACCTAATAATGACATAAATCAGCTTAATCATCTGAATTAAGGGCAGGGTTCCCCAATAATGGCATTATTGACATTTAGACTAGATAATTTTCTCTGGGGGGAGGGCTGTCTTCTGTATTGTAAGATGTACAGTACCCTTGACCTCTACCCACTAGATGCTAGTAGCAAAACTTTTCCTACCCCCCCACCAGAGTTGTGACAATCAAAAATGTCTTCAGATATTGCCAAATGTCCTCAGTGAGCAAAATTGCCTCCAGTGGAGAACCACTGCATTAGAGGTATTGACAGAAGTTTACCAATTCAATATATCAAGAAAAAAAGTTGGATAGATTTAAATTAAGATACCATACATCTGTGCTCCCTCATTTGAGATTTTTCTAAAATATTTTCATAAGTGTTATTCCTTTCTTACTTCATGCACATTCCTCGAGAGAAAATCAGGGCAGATCATATTATACCTATTTTCCCAAGGAAACTGAGATACAGAAGAAAAGTGGGTTGTCCAAATCACACAATGTCTTAGTTTGGGTTCTCCCAGAAGAAGACCCTGACACAATTATCTTCATGCAAGTAGTTTATTTGAGAGATGCTCCCAGGAAACCTCAGTTGAAGAAGTAAATAAAGAAAGGTAGGCAAACAATAAATTAATTCATCACTGTGTTGAACTGAAGTTAAATTCTGCTAAGAAACTCTGAGGACCAGTGTAAGATGCACCTCAATTTATCTCATCTGTGGGGCAAAGTACTGAAGTATTTATATACCAATTCATACCAGTAATTAATTAGGGGCTGACTCTGGGATGAGGATGTGGTAGACGGAATAATGACCCTCCCGACAATGTCCACTTCTTAATCCCTGGAACATGTGAAGATGTTACCTTACATGGAAAAATAGACCTTCCATGGATGATTAAGTTGTGGATCTCAACATGTGGAGATTATCCTGAGTTATCAAGGTTGGCTCAATGTAGTCCCAAGGGTCTTTATATATGAAAGGAGGAGGCAGGAAAATTAGAGTCAGAGAAGAAGATATGACAATGGTGTCAGAGTCAGAGTACTGCAATGTGAGAAACACTCATCTGTTTATTGCTGGCTTTGAAGATAAAAGGGAGCCATGACAGAAATAGAGACACAGATGTAGAGAACAAATGTATGGACACCAAGGGAGAAAGGCGGGGTGGTAAAAATTGGGAGATTGAGATTGATGTATATACACTAATATGTATAAAATAGATAACTAATGAGAACCTGCTGTATAGCACAGGGAACTCCACTTCACTGTATAGTAAAAACTAACACAACATTGTAATACAACTATACCTCAATAAAAATTAAAAAAAAAAGAATGAGATCGGAGTGACATCTGGAGACTTACAGTGCACAGATCACACAAGGACTAGCAGCTTGCACCTCCTCCCCTGGGAGCCCAGCCACCTGCTGTGGGGAAGTCCAGGCTGGGCTACTGAATGATTCCAGACCACGGGAAGAGAGTCCTGGAAGATGAGAGGTCACGTCGGTCATTCCACATGAATAAGCCCAGCTGACACTCCATAGAGAAGAAGTGCCCAGCAAATCCTGTCTGAATTCCTGACTCACAGAGTTGTGGAAAAGAACAAATTGCTGTTGTGTTAAGCCATTAAGTTTGGGGTGGTTGGTTAAGCAGCAATAAATAATGAATACAGTGGGGATAAAGAGGAGGACACAGTGCTGAGCTGCCTGCCACATAAGAGGACAGCATGAGTAAAATGAGAATGCATGCACAGAGTATTTGGGGGTGCCCTAAATTGAGTATATCAATCTGGCTAGAGAGCTGTTTCAGATTAGCAATTGCAGAATGTAGATCAGTAAACTGGGCCCAGGTAACTTTAATGTGGGAGGGAGATCTTCAAGACTCTTCATCAATGCCCTCTGCAGCATTGCTGTCAGTGCCCTGTTAGCAGACCCCTGCCCTTTTGCTTCAGTGTGCACCAGCTCAACATCCAACCACCAGCACCAGCATTTCATTGCCTAAGCGTTTTGTTGTTGTTGTTTGGCCCTGAAGCCCTTCTGCCTATGCAAACAGGACAGAAGTGCTGTGGAAAGAATGCCTGTGAGACTAATGACTGATGGGAGTTGGTGTATAAATATCCCAGCTCAGGGGGACTCACTCTAAGGCAGGTGTTCTACACTGGGTCCCAGAGTTCCCTTGGTAGAATTAAATCCCAGTTGCCCACAATGGTAACTTGGTTCGTAATGCACTTTAATGGCTGCCTTCCCTTCCCTGTCATTTAACCCCACTTCCTACTGGTATTTCCTTCCTACTGTAGGTCCTGAGATCACCTCCCAATAAACTGCTTTCCTTTGGAGAACTCCCTCCCAAAAAAGGGGGGGCCATGAACCAAGGAATGTGGGAAGAATATGGAAAAAGCAAGAAAATGAATTCTTCCTTAAAGCCTCCAGAAAGGAATGGAACCCTACAAACACCTTGATTTTAGCCCAGTGAGACCCATTTCAGACTTCTGGCCTCCAGAATTATGTATTAAGTATGCATTTGCTAAGCCACTAAATTTGTGGTAACTTGTTACAGAAACAATAGAAAACGAGTACAGATTTTGGAACCAGAAGTGGGATGCTGCTATAACAAATATGTAGACATGGCTTTGAAATTGAGCAGTGGGCAGAAGCTGGAGGAATTTTGAGTAGAAAAGTAGAAAAAACCTAGATTGCTTTGAGCAGTTTTAGTTAGAAATATGGATGTTAATTTGTCTGTTAGTGAGGACTTGAAAGAAGTGATAAGCATGGTTGAGAAAATGCATATAATTTCAGAAAATACCTAAAGTGTCATAGACTATTTACAGAAATACAGATGTTAAAGGTTTTGCTGGAAAGGGTTCAGATTGAAATGAGGAACATGTTTTTGGAAACTGGAAGAAAGAAAATCCTTGTTGTTATAGTGACAGAAGACTTAGCTGAATTGTGTTCTGAAGCTATGCAGAAAGCAAATTTGTAAATGATGAATTTGGACAATTAGCTGAAGAGATTCCCAAGAAAAATGTTGAAGGTGAAACCTGGTTTCTTCTTGCTGCTCATAGTAAAGTGCAAGAGGAAGAAGATAGGTGGAAAGAAAAGATGTTAAGCAAAAAAGGACTAGGATTGGAGATATGGGAAATTCTCAGCCTATCTAGATTGCAAAAAATGCTGCCATTAGAAGAGTCACTGACAAGAAAGTGTGCTCTGGAGAGAAAGCCAAGCATGTGGCTAAACAGCCTTATGTTAGTGCCTTAAAAGTATGAAAAGTTCAGAGCATTCAGTCACACAGAGGGCTCTTTGAAGAGATTAGACATGTGACTCATGGATTACCTCAGGTGTCTCAGCAGGAGCTAGGAATAGAGGTGAGATTATCCGAGAAAGATGTAGTGGAGCTACTTTTCTAATGGAATGAATCTTACTGACATACACAGGAGATCCACAAAATTCTTGAGAGTTTTATACCAGCAGAAATACTGCCAGCTTGGAATAAAACGTGCAGAGAGAGGAGAAAATGAAAGAAAGCACTTGGACCTGCACAATTCTGTAGGCAATAATAAACCTAATAAAATTACACATCTGAAAAACTGTGCTACCTTTCATGTAAAAGGAAGAATGATTCAGAGTGCAGAGCCACAGAGGATTATTCTCAGGCCTTCAAACAAAAAGCCTAGCTGGCTTTTGAAACAGCTTGCCATCAACGACTCTTTTTTTTTTTTTTTTTTCTTACATGTTCTCCCTTTTTGAACAGGAATGTGTATAGTTGTTTTTCTATGCCTGTTCCACCACTGTATGCTGGGAGCAGATAACTTGTTTTGTAGTTTCACAGGTCCACAGATGGAGAAAACGTTTGCCCTAAGATGTATCATACTCAGAGTGTCACCAATATCTCATTTAGATGATGAGATTTGGAACTTCAGAGCTGATGAGGTTTAGGTGAGATTTTTGGACTTTAAGTTGATGCTTTAAGTTTTAAGTTGATTGAGACCTTGGGGATATTGTGATGAAGTGACTTCATTCAGCATGTGAAAAGATGTGAATCTTTTCCAGGACAGAGTGTGGACTGTGGTAGGCAGAAAAATGGTCCCTCAAAGATGTTCATATCCTAATTCCTGGAACCTGTAAACATGTTACCTTACATGGAAAAAGGGACTCTGCAGGTGAGTTAAGACCATTGAGATAGAGATATGTTCCTGGATTATCTGAGTGGGCCCAATGAAATCACAAGGGTCCTTACAAGTGAAAGAAGGATGTAGGAGAGTCAGAGTCAGAGAAGGAGATGTGACAGTGGAGTAGGAGTCAGAGTGATGCTATATGAGAAAGTCAGGTGATGTGATGCTGGCTTTGAAGATAGAAGGGAGCCATGAGCCAATGAATATGGGAAGCCTCTAGAAGGTGAAAAGACAAGAAAATGGATTCTTCCCTAGAGCCTCCAGAAAGGAATACAGCTCTGCCAACACCTTGATTTTAGCTCAGTAAGACCCATTTCAGACTTCAATATGTATTTTTAAGCCACTAAATATGTGGTAATTTATTATGTATGCAATAGGAAACTAATAGAGGGGTAATTATTTCTTTAGTACTTCTGACCTGTAGTATGCTCAGTTAGAAAGATGTGCAAGTTCTGGCAGTCACAAGTTGGGCTGGCACAGTGCAGTGGAAAGGGACACAAGATATGGAGATGGGCTCCAAATCTGCCTACAACACAACCTGTAGTGGTAGAACTAAGTCTTGAATTTACAGTTTTTGACTCCCAATTCAGTCTATTCTATTATACCATCAATGTTAAATAAAGCCACAAAATCACTAATCTAAGTAAAAAGCTGTTTTTAAAACTATATTTCAGTCAGTGTCCATTGATGAAAACTTCTTCTCTACCTGGTTGTTCAGTGGAAAATTTAATATGGAAACTGACTACAAGGGTATTGGGAGAACTGAAAATGCAGAGGAAGTTGAAACAGCTCATAGATTAGCAACATCAGAAAGCTTCTGCCACCTTAAGTCTGGAGCAACAGAGGCAGGAGTGGTGTTCTCAGAACCCAAAGGATGGGCTCACACAACAGGAGGTAGGATGATGCATGCACAGCTCTGTATATTTCTGAATTGTTGTATCAAATAATTTGCCACTGATGACCTACTCTAATGGAGGAGAGCAATGATATGGTTAATGTAAACATTTTAAGAACAGGTTACTATGTGATTAATATTTTTGGTAGTTATTTTAACTCCTTAATTAGGTTGAAGAACATTGGAAACATGGAAAGGAGCATCTTTGCATTCTTGGAAGTTCAGCACCCTGAATACTTACTGTCCATTTTTACTAAGCTAGTGGTTTTCTTTAAGGAATCTAAGTTGACAACTGAGGTTGGTTCTCTTCCCATCCAAGACTGGTTGCTCACTTTAGCTACATTCCCATAGGGGCAGATAGATCTTGGAGAAAGATATCTTCAATAAGATTTGTTTCTATCAGCATCTCAGCAGGAAACAGCACCATCAAATGGAGAGTTGAGGAGAGTTTAATGAAAAGACTATTTACAAATTTATAGGAGGTTGAGGAAAACCAACAGGGGATGACAAAGCACGTGGGGCTATTAACATCAGGGAGTTTTTATCACCCCTAAGATAAATGGAGCAAGGGGAGGTAGAATTTACCAGAAGAGAAAGGGTCTGTGGCTATATATGTGGCTGTCCTGTGGGAGAGGGGCCACCCAAACCAATGCGTGACCTATGAGGGAGGAATGCAGTCACTGCCAACCAAAGCCTGAAGTGAGGAGCTGGCAGAAAACACCCTGATTCCACTCTCTGTTCTCCCTCCTTTCCTCCCTTCCTCCTTCGTCTCTCCAGGCATCTCCTGCTTACTTAGTGCTTCTCTTTGGCCAAACCCAATTGGAAACCAGTGGGCAAAGGAGCCCACTGTGGCAGGCCTCAGAGCAGAGTGGAAAAGGGTCTGGAGGGGCAAAAGGAGAATATCCAGGTGATAATTACCTCAAGAAACCCTCGAGGTAATTAATTAATTAATACAATTAATTGTTGTTAATTGTATTAACAGCAATTCCTCTAACAATCAAAATAATTTTGAATTTGGATCCTTCAGACACAAATCAGAATTCACATATTTTGAAAAAAGAGAAAAATTTGCTATGTAATTGAAAGCATAAATATAATTGCTTTGGGGTGGGAAGTTGTCACAACCTTCCTGATATAAAGATATGAAAGCACTTTGAAGGCTTTTACATGCAAATAATGGATTTGGTAGTTTTATCCATATTTTTAAAAAAGCAAACGTACCCCCAAAGTGCTGTCAATCCTTCTTTGCTTATCCAGAGATGAATGTAATTCACCTTGCTTTAAAAAAATATTCTTTGAATGCACTTTTTACTATCCAGTTGGCTTTCCTAAACCCAGTCTGACAGGCAGGGATTGTCTATGGTCACATGCTTGTCTCTGGTATGTCGATTCTGGACATGACAACAGCCATTGCATAAGCAAAACATGGAGGGTCTGATATCTCACTTGATCTTGTATATTATTTCTTTTCCTTTGTGTTAGCTCTTCTGCACCTGTGTTTGAGTTAACTCTTGGCTCTGAAGACATTTGGGGGATGATTAGAAAATTTAAAAAGCAGTGAGTAGATGGATCTCATAATTAGTTGATTGCCTGTGTAGCCAGACAGAAGAGCTTGTTGTATTGGTACAGGAGCTCAAAAGAAGCACCCCTTTTGAGAAGCTAATCAACGTCCACCTTTTCAGGTCTGACCTGGTCATTTGGTATTAGAGACCACGGGGTCATGCGCAGGACAAAAAGCTTCCTCTAGTACCTTTGTTGGAAGTATTTGTTTTGAAAGAGCAAGTAGTAAGCTGGAGGATTTAGTCACTGAGCGAAGACTTGGGAATGGATTGGACAGGATTGAGGAGGTGGCATTTTATTTTATCTATTGGGATGAACCTCTCCCTTCAGCCAGAATAACAAGGAGGAGGAAGGATGAGAAGAGGCAGGCTGTAGAGAGAAGGACAGAGAGAGAGCCAGAAATTCTAATATAAATGGAGTCAATGGAATAAACATTTTTGTTTATTCCTTCACCCTTTCCCATCACTGTCTCTCTTTTTTGGTGCTCCTGTTTCTTCCTGAATTTCCCCTATCACAGTAGTAACAAAATGCACTGTGATTGCTTAATTTTCTTCTAGACCAGCACTTCCAATAATTCTTTCTGTAATGACGGGAATGTTCTGTATCTGCACTGAGGTTATTGAGTAGTAGAAATGTGGCTAGTGTGACTGAGGGGCTGAAATTTAAATTTTACTTAATTTTAATTAATTTAAATTAAATAGCTACATGTGGCTAGTTGCTACCATATTGAACCTCAGAGATCTAGACTATCTGCTTTGTGAGGATAGGGACTTCATAGGTTATCACAATGTGCCTGAATAATAGTAGGCAAGCAAGAAATCTTTGTTGTCGTAGGAAGGAAGGAAGGAAGGAAGAGAGGGAGGAAGGGTGGAGTGATCTTACAAGTGGACAAGTGAAGGTTGGGAATGTGAAGGATGCTGAACACCAAGACCATGTACCTCTTGGGCTGGAAAAGTTATTTTCTGCTCTATAACAATAACTTCAAAGCACTAACTAAGATTTGAGATTTTGAAGGACGGAATCTCAGTCTAAAAAGTTATTAACCTTTTTCTTCTCCAGGATCTCCACTGTGTTTTCTCTGAGTTTTTGAATGTGACACAGTGAGTGCTTTTTGAGGAGCATTATCATCTAGAACTCTGAGGGGATGTCATAGTTACTCCCAGCAGTTTGATGGCTTGGTCAGGGTGTCCCATGGGAAGATCAAACACCTGGGATGAGGTGGTGGCCCTGCCTGTCATAAGCTGTGTGACATTAAGCTCTTAACTTCCCACGTGTCAGTTCTACCTTTGTAAGATTGTCGGGTTAAATGAGCTGATTCCTAAGCTTAGGGCTGACCCTGTAAATAGGTATCAGTTACTTTTAAAAAAGCAGAGCCATTTAATATAACTTTATTTCTAAAAAGCATGTTTTTAGTTATCCACTTGCCAGTGTGAAGGATTTTCCAGTCTGATACAGCTTTAGGTTGGGTATCACTTACAAACTGACAAACTGAGGAGGATGCAATTACTTGGAAAAAAAATCTGTGATGACCCAAACTTGCAGTAGTATTTCTTTTTTAAAGGGCAGCTGAAACTAGTTTAGAAGCATTGGCTTGACTATGTAAATAAACACTGACTCATTTAAGTTATTGTAACTACTGAATTCAATATTTACAATGCTAAATTTAAAGGCATTCATTACTAATGTGTAGCCTCAAAAGGAGTATGAGTCATTTATTTTATCTCTTTAAAAAGACAAAACATCTTCTTTAAAAGATAAGAAAATCTATGAATTAAAATTTATAGTCAAATCAATACATTTTTAAAACTTAGAAGTAACATATGCACAATAAACAAAATTTGGACATGAGAAAAAAGAGGAGAAAATTTCACCAATTGTTTCCCTTCACTGTTACCTAGACTATGGTTAATATTTTCATGTATTTTTTTTTCTGTTCATGTTTTTTTATCATCTTAATTATGCCATATATACTATATGTATATGTTGCTTAAATTTTACTGATAGATTATGAAATGTTTCAGACCTCCAAAAAAGTATAGCAAGGTATAACACACATCATGTATTTACCACCCAGATTTCAGAGATAGGTTTGACATATTTGTTTCAAGCCTTTTTGCTTTTAAATAATAAGATAGTAGGGATATAGCACCAAACTCATTCTATTCCTTCCTCTCTTTCCCTCCGAAAATTGTTTTCTATTCCTTGTCCATGTTTTCCTACTTTTTCTTACAAACATATAATTCCACAAACAATTTATAGTATTGTCTTATGGGTTAAAAATATGCATAAATGTTGTCATCTGCAACTTGCATTTTTCATTCATTATAAAGTTTTGAAATGTATCCATGTTGGTACATATACATCTAGTTCATCCATTTTAACTGCTATATGACATTCCATTTATGAATTGCCCACAGTAACTTAACCTATTTAACTGTAATATGTTAGTTGCTTCCATAATTTTTATTATTATGACAACTTTGTAACAAACATCTTTTACACATTTTTTTATGCCTGAGAATTTTTTTTAGGGTAGGTATAGAGATTGATAGATTGTATGGTAGGAATGTCTTCAAATGTATTAGATATTGCCAAATTACTCTTCCAAGTAATTGAACCAATTTACACCCCAATCTCATTTCATCTTATTTTCACTGAGGATTGTTAGTTTTGGACTTTAAACTTGGTTAATTTGATGAGTATAGAGTAGCATCTTATCAATTTTGTAATTTGCACTTCACTATTTCACTGATTTCTGGTGAGGCTGAAGAATCTTTGAAGCAGGAGATAGATGGGCCGCAGGTTGAGCAGCTGGGGTTTGTCCCCTGTGGACTGATACTCCAAGATGAAGATAGGAGAGGCTGAACCCTGCCCAGATAAGAGATAAGAGACCACATATTTCTCATCCTCGATGTCAAGGAGACCTTCCCGACTAAAAAGCTCCTTGGAGGTCAAAAAGGGGAGTGATGTCAACCTACCCATAGGCTTCTTCACTGGAATCCACCTTGGCTAAGATATGTGCAAGCACACAGGGGAGGATCCTGAGATGTACCAAATAGGGACTCAGAACCAGGCAAATCAAAATGATTGGCCAAAGGAAACCCGGAAGAAATGCCCCATGTAAGTGATTTAAACTACCACAAGGGCGCCACTCTCTCTCTGAATCTACCTGTGTGTCTATCCACATGTACTCTTTTTCCTCCTAATAAACACTTTTCTTGTTTTACTACTTTTCTGTCTTTGTGGGAATTCTTTTCTGCAAAGCCAAAGGGCCAGAGCCTTGTCACTGGCCGCTGGTTTGAGGGCTAGGATTCAGTGCTTTCACTGCTGCAGCCCAACCTCAGTCTCTGGCTGGGAAGTGAAACCCTGCTTCTAGTCGCTGCAGGCCGAGGCCACCCGAGATCACACTTGGTGCTGAAACCTGGGAATTCAAGGTAAACAGTGGGCTTCGCCCAGCTGCGGCTTGAGGCCCCTGACTTTAGCTCTTGCCCTCTTTCTCTTGCTCTCCTCTTTGCTTTCTTTTCAAGACCCACAGGGCATAAACTCGGTTCGCCCACTGCATTATGGCTCCCCACCAAAATTGGGGGTGGCATGGGTATTTCCCAGGCCATGCAGATTCAAATAACGCTTGGGTAACAGCTGACGCTGTCCTGTGGGACCTGGTGGAAATGTGACTTCCGATGTGAAGGAGCCCCAGGCGTCTCTCTCTCTCTCTCTCCCCACCCCCACCCCGCCCCCTCCGTAAGGAACCCTCCACTATGCTTTTCCTTCCCACCTTACTCACACAGCAAGGTCTCTTTCTCACTTCATATCTCCGCGATGTTTTAGGGAAGGATTTCTGGGATATCATTCCTAAACTGCGTCCCCGCCACTGCCAAACTCACCGTTGCCTGTGTCAGACAAAATTATCAGACGATTCCCAGTTCTATTTTAGCTGCCAGACAGATAGGGCAAAGGATTTTGGGTTCTTCTGCTGTCTAGTCTCTCACCTCACTCAATGCCCCAAATTTTACTATGAAAGTTTCTCCGCCTCCTGACCCTCAAGCTTTGAACCCCGTGCCGTCTTCCATAGCACCCAATTCCAATTTCTCCAAGGTTCTTTTCTGCATCTATCAGACCCCCTTTACTCCAGGCTTTGGCAGCCTACACACTGCTACAGACAGCCTATTGGGCTGGCCACTCCCCAGAAGCCTGAATTATAAACTTTGTAGTTGCTCAGTTGCAAGGAATACACCCCAGCATAGGAAGACTTATCATAGGACATAAGCTCTGTAGACAATAGATCCCTCCCAAGGCATGTCCTGGCGACCAGTCTGCCCTGGTTCAAATGTCCTCCCCTGGCCCCATGGGGAGACACCTTGTGCAAGGTACCAAGGAATACCAGAGATGGCTGGTCAGGAATCGATGGGAGAGTAGAGGACACTTGAAACCCCATCAAGTTAGAAGGGAATTTGGGGGATGCCCTGACACCTTCAGGTTAAAGCCTCCTGGTAAATGTTTCTGGGCTGCTGGATTCCATTTCTAGGAGACCTCTCTTTTTCTTGGTTTTAGGCTACCAACATTGGTGGATCCCCCTCCAAGCCAGAAGAAATACCTCTGGAGTATATCCTTAAGAATTGGAAACTTTTTAAAATAGAAGGGCTAAGAAAGGAAAAACTTAAGTTTTACTGTAACAGTGCCTGGCCTTTGTATAAGTTGGCGAACAGAGAAAAATGGCCTGAAAACTGGTCTCTAAATTACAATATCATTCTGCAATTGGATCTTTATTGCCACAGGATGGGAAAGTGGACTGAGTTTCCCTATATTCAGGCTTTCATGGTCCTTTACCAAAATCCTGCCCTATATGGCTCTTGTAGTCAAAACCCTGGGGAACCAGAAAACTCTCCTGACATTTTAGATGATTCCCTTCTAAGCTCTCCCATCTCTCAGGGGGGAAACCAAGCTCCCCCTACTCCTGACAGTATCTACTTCTCTGGAGCCACCCACTTCTCCAGAGTCACCTACCTTTCCCAGTCCCTCTGACCAATCCCAAACTCCACCTCCGTATGTCCCTCCGTACCCTCCGTTACCCCAAGAAAGAGAGACTAGGCCCTCTTGGATAACTCACAGGGGAGCTTCCTATCACCCAGGATTAGGAAAATTATGCCCTCTTAGGGAAGTGGCAAATGGTAAAGAGAGAATCAGAGTACATGTGCCCTTCTCTTTAACCAACTTAGCCCAATGCAAACAGAGACCAGGCTGATGTTCTGAAGACCCTAGTAAGTTTGTTGAAGGGTTTCATGCCCTAACTCTGGTCTATGATTTAACTTGGAATGATGTCCAAGTAGTCCTATCTACTTGTTGTACTCCTGAGGAAAAACAGAGAATTTGGACAGCAGCCCAGGGGCACGCTGACCAGTTTGCCAGAGACCAACCCAAACATTATGCTGTGGGTGGAGACACAGTCCCAAATCAGAAACCCCCTTGGAGATATAATTCCCGGGAGGGAATGGAAACCAGGAAGCACATGATTCAATGTATATTAGAAAGGATGAGAAAGTGTATCAAAAAGTCAGTTAACTATGAAAAAGTTAAAGAAAAGACCCATGAAGAAAAAGAAAATCCAGCCCTCTTTCATGGGAGTCGTGTGGAGGATTTAGAAAGTATATCAGCATAGATTCCTCCAATTCCAAAGGTCAGTCTCTGCTGGGGCAACAGTTTATCAGCCAGTCCACCCCTGATATTAGGCAGAAACTCCAAAAGTTACAGTTAGACCCACAAACCCCCATGCCCCAACTTCTAGATATGGCTTTTGGGTTATTTAATAATTGTGATCAAGCTGAGGAGGAAGAGAGAACCCAACGTGAGAAAAGACAGGCCAGGGCTCATGCAAAACTGATAGCCATTGCTGTTAGTCATACCTTGCAACCTCAGGACAACCCAAGGGGGCCAAGAAAGTTCAACTATCCATCTAGAGGGAAGACCAACAAGGGGGAATGCTTCAAATGCAAGTCAACTGGCCACTGGGCCCGAGATTGCCAGAAAGAGTCCCCAGGGCCATGCCCAGCCTGCAAACAAACAGGTCATTGGAAGAGGGACTGCCCTCAGTCCCAAAGGAAAAGGGGAGCTCCTGCTCCTGAGATGGCCATGCTGGACTACTGAGGTGGCCCAGGGATTCTGGCGGCCCCCCCCAGTGAGATGTCTATCACCATCAAGGAGCCCTGGGTGGTCCTTGATGTGGCAGGTAAAAAGATTGATATTTTAATTGATATGGGAGCAATTTACTCTGTCTTAATTTCTCGTGCTGGACCTCTTTCTTCTAAAAGCTGTACTGTGACTGGTGTCGATGGAAAGCCTCACACCCATTACTTTACTGGGTCTCTCACTTGCCAATTTGAGCAGTGGTTGATTTCACATGCCTTTTTAGTTGTACCTGAGTGTCCCACCCCACTACTGGGGAGAGACTTTCTGAGCTCCCTTGGGGCCATACTATGGTTAGGAGACCCTGAGCAGCCCCTTATCTTGACTCTGACTAAGACAGACCAGCCAGAAGAGCAAGGTCCTATTCCCAGCCATATTCTACAGACAGTGGACCCTTCAGTATGGGACAAAGGAATCACTTGAAGGGCCATAAATGCCCAACCTGTAAGAATTAACCTCAGGTCAGAAGCTGCTTACCCTAACAAGAGACAATACCTCATAAAGTTGGGAGCGAAGAAGGGTTTACAACCCATCGCAGATAAATTCTTAAAACATGGCCTTTTGGTGCCCTGCCAGTCTCCATGAAATACTTCTATTTTGCCAGTTGTTAAGCCAAATGGGGAATATGGGATGGTACAAGACCTCAGAGCAGTAAATGTCGCAGTGGTCACTATACATCCACTTGTGGCCAATCCTTATAACATTAGACCAAATCCCTGAGTACACCAAATGGTTTACTGTGCTCAACCTCAAGGTTGCCTTTTTTTTTTCATTACAGTTCATTCCTCATCACAATATCTGTTTGCCTTCCAGTGGACTAACCCCAATTCAGGCCAAATGCAACAGTATACCTGGACAGTATTGCCTCAGGGATTTTGGGACAGCCCACACTTGTTCGCCTAGGCCCTAGGAAAGGAACTAAGGAAAATACACGTAAAAGAAGGTGCTATTCTACAGTATGTAGATGACATATTAATATGTAGTCCCACCATGAAGGCCTCAGATCAGAATACCATTGAAGTCCTTAATTTCCTTGGGGCCCTGGGTTAAAGTCTCTCAGACAAAGGCACGAATCTCAAAGTAATGAGTTAAATATCTGGGATATATTATAAATCCTGGAAGTAGACAGTTATCTCCAGATAGAAAACAAGCTATATTAGGCCCAGTCACTCCACAGACAAAGAAACATCTCCATACCTTTTTGGGCATGGCAGGATTTTGTAGAATTTGGATTCCAGGATTTGGGCTAATGTCTAAGCCCCTATATGAAGCCACTAAAGGCCCAGATACAGAATCATTACTTTGGAATGGAGAATAGGAAAAGTCTTTTAATGATATCAAGCAGGCCCTCACCAGATCCCCTGCTCTGAGTCTCTGCGATTTGAAAAAGCCATTCATCTTGTAAGTGGCTGAAAATCAGGGGACAGCTCTGGGGGTCTTATACAGAAGCTAGGGGAAGTTCCTCAGACTATAGGCTATTTTCCCAAGCAACTAGATTCTATGGCCTGAGGTTGGCCTGGCTGCCTCCGGGCAGTAGCTGCCACTGCTTTATTAGTGGAAGAAGCTGACAAGCTTACCTTTGGACAGCTTTTGGAAGTCCAGATCCCTCATCAAGGGCAAGGGATTCTAAAGATAAAAAGCCACCATTGGCTAACTGGAGGCCGCCTTATTAAGTACAGGCTTTACTCCTTGACTCCCTAGAGTTAACCCTCAAAACTTGCCACACCCTCAACCCAGCTACATTAATGCCTGCCAAAAGCCCAGAGCTAACCCATTCTTACCTCAAGACCCTTGACCAGGTCTAAGCCTGTAGCTCTGATCTAACAGACCAGGCCATAGAAAACCCTGAGGAAGAATGGTTTACTGATGGCAGTAGTTTGGAGATGGAGTCAGGAGGGCAGGGAATGCCCTCATGAGCGCTCATAGCAACATAGAAGCAAAACGTTCACCACCTAACACCTCAGCTCAAAAGGCTGAATTGATAGCTCTAACCTGAGCCTTAACGCTAGGGAAAGGAAAGATTGTAAATATATACACAGACTCAAAATATGCCTTCCTTGTTTTACATGCCCAAGCAGCTGTCTGGAAAGAGAGAGGACTTTTTTTTTTTTTTTAATTATATATATATATTATTTTATTTTATTTATTTATGGCTGTGTTGGGTCTTCATTTCTGTGCTACGGCTTTCTCTAGTTGTGGCAAGTGGGAGCCACTCTTCATCGCGGTGCGTGGGCCTCTCACTATCGCGGCCTCTCTTGTTGCGGAGCACAGGCTCCAGACGCGCAGGCTCAGTAATTGTGGCTCACGGGCCTAGTTGCTCTGCGGCATGTGGGATCTTCCCAGACCAGGGCTCGAACCCGTGTCCCCTGCATTGGCAGGCAGACTCTCAACCACTGCGCCACCAGGGAAGCCCCAGAGAGAGGACTTTTAAATGCAAGAAATTCCCCTATAAAATATGGGGCTGAGATTTTACATCTCATAGGAGCATTTCAAAAACCAAAACAGGTAGCAGTCATCCACTGCTGCAGGCACCAAAAGGGAATTTCTCAAATTTCCCAAGGAAACAACAGGGTAGATTGGAAAGTGAAGAAAACAGCCCTGATGCCCGTAACCGAAATGGCATTAATCCCATCCCTTACTCCTTCTAACATTATACCCAGGTACTCAACTTCTGAAGAGAACTGGGCACGAGACAGAGAGGGAACCAAGGGAACAGATGTCTGGTGGCACATAGATCAGAATTGCTCGTACCTCTCTCTGACCAATGGAAAATTATTACAGGGCAACATGATTCTCTTCACCTGGGGAGAGATGCAGTGTCTACAATTGTTTTCTGACTTTTTACAGGGAAAGGGCTCCCAGAGACAATTAAAAGTGTTACCTGAGCCTGTGCCTTTTGTGTCACCCATAATCCTAGAGGCAGCTTCAAGTCTCCCCCTCTTGTTAGCCCAGTCCAGCAATGTGGGACTTACCCAGTAGAGGACAGGCAACTAGATTTCACTCAAATGCCCTCTTTCCAGGGTTTCAAATACTTACTAGTCTTTATAGATACCTTTGCTGGATGGGTAGAGTCTTACCCACTAGAACAGAGAAGGCAGCTGAAGTGGCTAAGGTGCTCCTAAAGAAATTATTCCTAGATTCGGGTTACCCTGTCATCTTTAGAGTGACAATGGACCTTCGTTTGTAGCAAAGGTCACTCAACAGCTTTCGCAGGTTTTAGGAATTAAATACCACCTCCATTCATCCTGGAGGCCTCAGTCTTCAGGAAAAGTAGAACAGGCTAATCATACTCTAAAGAAAACCTTGGGCAAACTCTGTCAGGAAACGTCAGAGTCATGGTATTGTCTGTTGCCAATAGACTTTTTAAGGGTTAGGGTAGCCCCTAAAACAAGCACTAAATTAAGCCTCTTTGAAATGATATATGGAAGGCCATTCATTATTCTGGACATGCTAACTGACCTAGAAACCCAGGCTCATCTTAAATACATTATAAACTTAGACCATGTCCAGAAGGCTGTATAAGAATATGGCAACAGAGTACAGCCCTTTCCAGATGACATTCCCAGTCACTCTGTTGTAAACCCTGGAGACTAGGTACTTTTAAAGACCTGGAAAAATGAGTCCCCTGGCGACCAGCTACTCCCCAAATGGAAGGGTCCTTACCAAGTCCTGCTGAGCAACCCTGTGGCAGTTAAACTCCAGGGAGTCACTAGTTGGGTTCATTTGTCCAGGATTAAACCTGTCTCCACTGATATGTTACAGGAACCTGAAGACTCACATTCCAGCTATTCCTGTGAATCCACCTCTTCCTCCAAGTCTCCACAGGACCTGGAGGACCCAGGGCAAACTGAAAATTCCACGTGGACAAGTGAGCCTCTCCAGGACCTTATTCAGGAAGGACAAAGAGACTTCTTGGACCCAAGGTTAAGTACCCATAGCCCTTCTCTTCCTTTTTTGCCTTCCAGTACTCCAACTGACTTACAGAATAACTGATATGCTCTGGCAGATTTAAATAATTATTGTCCTCCTTGCTCTCGGAATTTACTAAACTTCTCTGCCCATGCTGGGTGATTTAAATATGACTCTGACTGGTGCATCTATGAGGCTACTAATTGCCTTAGCTTTTCTATGCCTATTTCCCTTATCCACAGGTTGGACAGACAACTCTCTGGTTCTCATTGCACAAACTCTTTCTTCCTCCACTCGGTTGACAAAATGCTGGATCTGCTTACCCCAAGCTAAGTCCATCATGGACCACAGCGACCCCCTTGTCCATCCTGTAAGGAATTTTAGTCAAGTTCCTGAGGGAAAATGGTCTTCTACCAGAGATCCAAGGCTCAGAATGGTAATGTACAGAGTCAGAATTGTTCATTTTCCTACTGAAGAAAATTGTAATGTCTCTTGCCTAACCCACTCCTTAGCAACAGAAGGAAAATATGAAGTCAAACTGGGAGGACGAAAGAAGAACTGACATTCAAGCACCCCAGCATTTTATAATGCACTCCCCTGCTGAGCCAGAACTCCAGTTACCTATTTGTGTTCAAACTCTAACTTGTTACCCAATGGAAGAAGGGTCCACACAGGAGAAGCAGATATCAGGATGGGTGTGGATGGAATGCCTTAGGTTTGTAGCTGGAGAACATTTCCATAACAATAGAATTGGATACCTAGGCTTTAAAACCTTGGATGAGTTAGTCTATTGTGTACCACCAGGAGTTTTCACCTGCCAGGTAGATAAAAAACCATGGGCCACTAATTGCCTACACAATAACTCCATGCCCACACAGTGTACTCTGGGAACCTTGATTACTCCTTTCTCAATCTACTTCTTAAATGAATCCAAGCACTTGGCTAGTTCATTAAAACTGTTCACTCGATTAACTCGAGATTTACCTGGTGGCATCCCAGATGGAGACGCCTATTTCTTTGGGTATACCTTGTTACTATGGTGGGCAGTAGCCGCCCACCAACATGTCCTTTGAAACTTGTCTCACACTTACTGCCGTAGCTAACAGTACCACTAACTCTCTTACTAATTTACAGAAGTCTCTAGATTCGCTGGCCAAGGTGGTACCTGAAAACCGACTGGCCCTGGATTATCTGTTGGCAGAACAAGGAGGCGCATGTGCAGTTGCCAACACTTCTTCTTGCACATATAGTAACACCTCTTCTCAGATAGAGACCGACATTGAGAAAATTCGACAACAAGCCACCTGGTTTCAGCAGACAATTAACCATCAATCCTTGCTATATGGGCGGGGAAATTGAATATGGTTCTCTAATTGTTCTCCTGGATCCCACAAGGTATTAAAAACTTTCTAAAGGGAGGTTTCCATTTTCTTATAACCTTCCTCTTTTCAGCCATACTGATTTATGTCATATTTTGCTTAGCGCTCTGTTGTCTTCCATATTGTTACAAATCTGCAACTAAGACCTTTCAGTCCAGGAAGGAGGCCTGAGACCAACAGGTTCAGACCTTCCATTTTAAGAATAGAGAAATATACTAAATTTTAAGCCTGAGATTAACAAAAATATGCTGAACTTGTATAACCAGATTCTTACCCTTGCTAGAGTCTCTTATTATCATAGTCTTTTACTAGTATTTAGCCCTTGCTTCTCTAATTATTTAGTTTGTTTTCTCTAGGGCATCACAGGACAATGGCGATGCAGGGACTCCAACCACTCCCCACAGCAGATCCTGCCTAAATAACAACAGAAGTCACCCTGGGGCCACTTAATGAGACAGGGCGAGAGTTCTGTGACCCCATCTAGGTAGGGTCTACGATGCCTTTGCCAGCCTGAAGAAGCTACAGAAGACAGACCTTGGCCCTTCATCATCCCAATAAAGATTTCTTGGGGCCTATGTCTCTCAGGCGGGATTTGAGGCAGGAGGTAGATAGGCCCCAGGCTGAGCAGCTGGAGTTTGTCCCCTGTGGACCAATACTCCAAGATGAAGATAGGAGAGGCTGAACCCTGCCCAGATAAGAGATAAGAGACCACATATTTCTCATTCTCGAAGTCAAGGAGACCTTCTTGACTAAAAAGCTACTTGGAGGTCAAAAAAGGGGAGTGATGTCAACCTACCCATAAGCTTCTTCACTGGAATCCACCTTGGCTAAGAGATGTGCAAGCACACAGGGGAGGATCCTGAGATGTACCAAATATTGACTCAGAAACAGGCAAATCAAAATGATTGGCCAAAGGAGACCCGGAAGAAATGCCCCATATAAGTGATTTAAACTACCACAAGGGCACGACTCTCTCTCTGAGTCCACCTGTGTGTCTATCCACATGTATTCTTTTTCCACCTAATAAGCACTTTACTTGTTTCACTACTTTCCATCTTTGTGGGAATTCTTTTCTGCAAAGCTGAAGGGCCAGGGCCTTGCCAATGACCACTGGTCTAGTGGCTAGGATTCAGCACTCTCACTGCCACGGCCCGCCCTCAATCTCTGGCTGGGAACCAAAACCCTGCTTCAAGTCGCTGCAGGCCAAGGCCACCTGAGATCATCTTCATCTTCATGTTGATCATTTGGATTTCTTCTTCCATGAAATGCCTTCAAATCTTTTGTGCTTGGCTGTTTTTCTTTTCCTCATTGATCTGAAGCTGTCTTTGGACCAATTTATTGTAATTTTATGAATAATGTACACTTTAATTTTATTTATTTACCCAGGTGATCTTCATTCCCTGTTTAGAGACAATGTATTAATATGAACATGATGAAAATTTCATCAAAACCTTGTTTCTAAGGTGACTGAGGGATCATATTTCATAGGTATGAAATATAAACTGTGAAAAGTACATTAAAAAAAAAAGAATTAAGGGAAGAATCTACACAGCTATTAAAGTCTTAGGAACAATCCTACATATTATTATAAAAGGCCAACTGATGTCGCCATGTCACCATTTTACCTCCCTAGAATGTCTTTTTTGGAAATAGAACCGATAATTAAAAAAACATTTCTACTAATATTTTTTCTTCAGTTTAAGGTTCTCTTTGGGCTCACAGACCACAAAATCTAGCCTCTAGAGAAGTATAGAATGTGGTATAGAATTCTTACACGGAAAACAAATCCTCTTATCAATTAGGCAGTTTACAAGTGTATGGATGTTTGTCATTAAATTCCTTTTATATGTTCCAGATATCTGAAAATCAAAGCTCATGAACCAGTGGTTATAGCTGTCCATTCTTCTTGCTGTCTCTTCTCCCAATCTGTTTAACTTGCTTTTCCTCTCAGCAGCCCATAATAAACACTCTCCTGGTTTCTTCTAGGGAGGCAGAGCTGGGTGATGGAAAGAAGCAATGTTATGTTGAGGCAAATGCGCCTGGAGTTCTTGCAATCATTCAGACCTGGAATAAACTCTCACTCTGTCACTATCTAAATGGACTTGTGACCTCCCAGATTCTGCTTCTCCATCCATAAAATGATGGTATGAGAATTATCATGATTATCCTCTAGCTCTATTTCAGGGTCTGTTATGAGCCAGCCACCATATTAGCTCTGTCACATAGGGTGTCTCATTTAACTAATGCTCCTAGAGCAATCAGTAAGGAATGGGAAAAAGACTGGACAAGATTTAAGTGGTGGCAGTCATGTAAGCAAGAGCCTGGTCAGAGACTTGAAATCAAAAGGTATGCTGAGATGGACAAGCAACTCAGGAGAAATCCCATGATGAAAGGTGAAGCCAAACACTTTTGCAGAGGTAGAAAGACCCTTTACCTCTGTAATCCTTAAGGCACAGTTGTGGTTTTGAGAGAGATGTGAAGCACCAAAAAGTTACAGCTCAAGTACCACCAAGGGTAGCATTGTGGTTTGCTTGAAGGAGTTAAACTCCTTTTAATGGGAAGAAAATTCTTTCCTGGAACTGTTCTTTCCATGATAATGAGACGTAACTGAGATTTCATTATGTAGAAAGTTTTCAACTGTCTTCAGCTTTCAAGGAGGGAATTGTTCGCAGCAGCTGACTGCTCCAAAGAGTTCAGGGTTTAATACCTTCAAGCGTAAACACCTCTTTAAAAAATTTACCCATTGTATATGGGAGTCATTCTAAAAATTACATTTTGTTACTCTGTCTTCTTAAATAAAACATACTTATGTAATTTAATCTTTTCTTCTTGAATCAAGAGAATCATTATACATTTTAGTTTTTATATCATGTCATAATATAGTGATGCTCTTGGGATCTATTAACATATAACGGTCTGTTTGCACTAGTTTGTTTGAATCTTGTGTCTGCCTTTGAAGTTTTATTCTGTTTTTTCTCTTACTTTTATTTGTCTTCTGATGTGCTGTCAAACACGTTACAAAAGTTTATAAAGCAAAAGTAATTAGGCTCTGAGTAAAGGTAACAGGAACTCTCTTTAAAGTTCAAAAACTTTACTCACAATGTGCTGAGTGCCTAATATGTGACAGGTACTGTTCTAAGTGCTCAGGATATAAAGATGAATAAAACCTCTTCTTCCAAGGATCCCACATGCTGGTGAATTATAAACTTTCCTGTGGCTAAGAGGCCTGTAATTTCTTCTGTAAACTTTGAGACACCTGTTTCCATTATTGTCAAGCATTCTTTCTGAAATTTCTGATGCTCAGCTATGTTTTCACCACTTAAAGTTGGTGAATATCTAAACTCCCAAAAGTTTCCAAATTCCTTTCACATATTAGTGGTTGTTGCATCATAGGCTGAGCAGAGAAAATGCTGAGAGGATTTGGTGGCCATACAGCATTTGGAAGACACTATAAGATTTTCTACAGGCATGATGTTTAAATGTTTTACATTTATGATAGAGTTTTGGACAAAATGGTTTTGTGAAGTCGAATTTTAAACTTTATCTTCTGTTCCAGAAAAAAGATATAATAAACAATATTACTAATATACTAAAAAGATGTAGGCATTCTGTGAAACAGGGAGAGAGCAGGGAAACTGGCAAGATGAGACTGAAGTGACATGCTTACTGTGCACCTGGTCTGGGAAGAGGCCAGTGTGGCTGGGAATTTGACCCCTGAGAGCAAATAGTTGTAGCACCAACTTGTGTTTGGGGACTGAGTTAATCTCCTTACATGAAACTAGAGGTGACATTGGTGTTCCTCTGTCATAAAAAAAAAAGGCTCAAAAGAGCCAGGATCAGTGCTTATATTTCAGGTTTTTGTAAAGCTGTTGGGCCAAGCATTTTGCTGTTCAGAAAATGAATCATTTTGTTGGATAAGCATCCTCAGCTGCCAGTAGATGACTTAGTTCTGGATGTAGCAGTCCTGGGGGACTGGAGGGAGGCAAAGTCAAAACCATTAACCAGAGAGAGAGAAGCAAAGTAACATCACCAACTCTTGGTTTTCCCGGGGCTTTCCCAGTTTTAGTACTGAAATTCACCATCAGCCCTGGGCAAATCAGAATGATTGGTAACCCTACCTACTCCCACCCTTAAAATAAACCTGAAAATTAAATGCACTGAAAACTAAAAAGAACTTGAGAATAACCAGTACCAAGATAGACAGCCAACAAAATAAACACTCAGAACACAAATGAACTTATGATAAAAAGCAAAATGACTTTATAATAAATAAGTTTAAGTATAGTTAACAAAAATTGTAAGACAAGAACAGTCAGTTATGTATGAAGACAGGTTGATATGGGGAAAAAATCTGTTAGAAAGCCTGGATATGAAAGAAATGTATAGTCATTGAAATTTAAAAATACTCTAGCTGCTTATTTACAATAAAAGGAGAATTTGTGAATTGGATGATGTTACTGAGGAATTCACTCATAATGCTGCATGGATTAATACAGATAGTAAAATCTTGGAAGAGAAATTAGGGCAATGGAAGATAGCTTGAGAGAGACTTAACATATATAATTTTTTTAAGAAGAGAAGAGAGGGATGGTTGAGAGGAAATAGTAAAATGGATTAGGGCTGACACTTTCATTACTGCCAGAAAGACATGAGTCTTCTGATGGAAAGTGCACACCAAGTGCTGGTCAGATTAAATGGAATAAATTCAGAAAGATTAATTGAAGTGAAGTTGCAGAACATCAAAAGTAAACTGAAAAATATGAAGTTACCAGAGAGAATAAAGACAGATTACCTTCTATGGAATGACAATTAGAGTGATGACAGACATCTAGTTTCAGAAATAGATGCTTAAAAACAATGGAGCAGTATTATCAAAATACAAACAGAAAGAAGATAGAATTCTATGTCAAGCTAAATTGTCATTTGAAAGTATTAAATGAGCATATTTCTAGATGTGTCTTTCACTAACAATACTTAGAAGCATTTTTTAAAAGCAACTGTGATAAGGAAATTTATAAACTATACTGATAAATATTATTGACCATAAGAAAAGTAGTCATTAATTTTATTAAAGTGGAACTAAATTTCTGGATAAAAGTGACAAGGAAGAAGGGAGGGGGTATTACAGAGGAGAGCTACTCAGGTGATTAAACCTAATATACTAAAAAAAATAGTCTTGACATCTCAACCAGCTACTTGCTTTTACTTTTATTCAGAAAAGTCCCTTGAAATGTAAATGTTTGACCATTTCCACGTTCTCTTAAGCAAAAGATACTTGAAAGAAGACAGACCCTTTATTAGCTGATTCCTCGCCTGGATGGATTGCTAGGAGGAATGGTGGGGAGAGGAGGATCGGGGAAAAGGATGGGAAGATGGCAAGTATGAAAGGTTCTGAACAACATTTAAACTTGCTGAGGTCTTTACAATATGGTATAAGCGTTCTATTTGATAGAAAATTCCTAGAAGTCTTGGTTTACAAATATTAAAATATTAGAACATATTATAGTATCAAATTTAAATAATTTAGCCTATTATTTATTATTTGGGATTATCCAAACATTTTGTTTTGTTTTGCTTTTTCCAATATGGATACTTGAGAATTGACTGTAATACTTTTCTCCAAAGAACTCAAGAATGGAAAGCTTATGTCACTGTTTGCAGATGACATGATACTATACATAGAGAATCCTAAAGATGCTTCCAGAAAACTACTAGAGCTAATCAGTGAATTTGGTAAAGTAGCAGGATACAAATTAATGCACAGAAATCACTTGCATTCCTATACACTAATGATGAAAAATCTGAAAGTGAAATTAAGAAAACACTCCCATTTACCATTGCAACCAAAAGAATAAAATATCTAGGAATAAACCTACCTAAGGAGACAAAAGACCTGTATGCAGAAAATTATAAGACACTGATGAAAGAAATTAAAGATGATACAAATAGATGGAGAGATATACCATGTTCTTGGATTGGAAGAATCAACATTGTGAAAATGACTCTACTACCCAAAGCAATCTACAGATTCAATGTAATCCCTATCAAACTACCAATGGCATTTTTCACAGAACTAGAACAAAAAATTTCACTATTTGTATGGAAACACAAAAGTCCCCGAATAGCCAAAGCAATCTTGAGAAAGAAAAACAGAGCTGGAGGAATCAGGCTCCCTGACTTCAGACTATACTACAAAGCTACAGTAATCAAGACAGTATGGTACTGGCACAAAAACAGAAATATAGATCAATGGGAAAGGATAGAAAGCCCAGAGATAAACCCACGCACATATGGTCACCTTATCTTTGATAAAGGAGGCAAGAATATACAATGGAGAAAAGACAACCTCTTCCATAAGTGGTGCTGGGAAAACTGGACAGCTACATGTGGAAGAATAAAATTAGAACACTCCCTAACACCATAGACATAAATAAACTCAAAATGGATTAAACCTAAATGTAAGGCCAGACACCATCAAACTCTTAGAGGAAAACATAGGCAGAACACTCTATGACATAAACCACAGCAAGATCCTTTTTGACCCACCTCCTAGAGAAATGGAAATAAAACCAAAAATAAACAAATGGGACGTAATGAAACTTAAAAGCTTTTGCACAGCAAAGGAAACCAGAAAGAAGACGAAAAGACAACCCTCAGAATGGGAGAAAATATTTGCAAATGAAGCAACAGACAAAGGATTAATCTCCAAAACATACAAGCAACTCATGCAGCTCAATATCAAAAAAACAAACAACCCAATCCAAAAATGGGCAGAAGACCTAAATAGACATTTCTCCAGAGAAGATATACAGATTGCCAACAAACACATGAAAGAATGCTCAACATCATTAATCCTTAGAGAAATGCAAATCAAAACTACAATGAGGTATCATCTCACAGCAGTCAGAATGGCCATCATCAAAAAATCTACAAACAATAAATGCTGGAGAGGGTGTGGAGAAAAGGGAACCCTCTTGCACTGTTGGTGGGAATGTAAATTGATACAGCCACTCTGGAGAACATTATGGAGGTTCCTTCAAAAACTAAAAATAGAACTACCATACAACCCAGCAATCCCACTACTGGGCATATACCCTGAGAAAACCATAATTCAAAAAGAGTCATGTATCAAAATGTTCATTGCAGCTCTGTTTACAATAGCCAGGACGTGGAAGCAACCTAAGTGTCCATCAACAGATGAACGGATAAAGATGTGGCACATATATACAGTGGAATATTAGCCATAAAAAGGAAAGAAACTGAGTTATTTGTAGTGAGGTGGATGGACCTAGAGACTGTCATACAGAGTGAAGTAAGTCAGAAAGAGAAAAATAAATACCTTATGCTAACACATATATATGGAATCTAAAAAAAAGACAAAAAGAAAATGGTCAGAAAAACCTAGGAGCAAGATGGGAATAAAGATGCAGACCTATTCGTGAACGGACTTGAGGATATGGGGAGGGGGAAGGGTAAGCTGGCACAAAGTGAGAGAGTGGCATGGACATATATACACTACCAAACATAAAATAGATAGATAGTGGGAAGCAGCCGCATAGCACAGGGAGATCAGCTTGGTGCTTTGTGACTACCTAGAGGGGTAGGATAGGGAGGGTTGGGGGGAGGGAGATGCAATAGAGAAGAGATATGGGGACATATGTATATGTATAACTGATTCACTTTGTTATAAAGCAGAAACTGACACACCATTGTAAAGCAATTATACTCTAATAAAGATGTTAAAAAAAAAAAAGAATGGAAAGCTTAGAGATGTCAGCACTGTGCATTTATGCTCAAGGATGGCTCAAACATGACTTCATGTATTTTGATGTCATCTCCATCTTTAAGCTTCCAAAAACTTCTATTTGAATTAAGTGAATATAGAGCTTACATTTTTCTCTTTTCCTTTTTTGCCATGCATACACAGTTGAATACTGATATAGTCTTGTATTCTTTTTTGCACTGTTTCTTAATGTCTAATTACCAAAAGGAATATATTTCTTACAAAGTAGGTTTCAGACCATAGAGCTTGGGTTTTAACATTTTTTTTTTTTTTTTTTTTTTAATGAGGAGAGAGCAGTAAGTCTGTGAAAAACTACTAAGGAAAAAGGAAGAGACCAAATAAGACAACATTTTAAAGGAATAATTGCCTTTGCATGGCAGTTTTGAACCTACATTGTTAAGTGGTTTCTGGCATGATACATGATTTTCCTATATTATATCCTGAATATTTACCAGAAGAATTAAAGACACATGTTAAGAAGTCAAGGCAAACCTATGAGAATGTAATAGGGTTTGTTCATTTATTCATTCATTCATCATGGGTTTATATATATATATATATATATACACACATCTATACATATATAGTATATACATACACACTCATTAAATAAAAAAATATATATACACACACATCTATACATATATACTATACACATACACACTCATTAAATAAATAAATATATGCACACACACACCTGTACATATATGATAAATACATATACACTCATTAAGTGAATGTATATATAATATATATACACACACACATCTATACATATATAGTATATACATACACACTCATGAAATAAATGTGTATATATGTATATTTATATATATAGAAACATACACACAGATCTCTCTCTCTCTCTCTTCTGATAGTACTATGTTGTCCTAACTTTGGTGGGAGATAAAAGAGGTAATTCAAAATCTATGCTCTCAAAAGCTTATTTTCTCTACTACAGTAGGAGAGAAAAATATCTATCAACATACTGCTGTTTAAGCAAAATAATAATTTATTATGATGATGTAATACAAGTGATGACACAGGCAGTACAATGACCCAGAGCCAAAACAACAAAGTAAATAAGAACTTTTGAAAGTTATTGAAACAATAGGAGTTAGAAATATTTGAGGAAGTTATGAAGGAAGAAAAGGAACTATCAATGGGAAAACTGGTGAGAGTAAATGTGCTGAAGCCAAAATGGCTTTATTGTGGTTGGGAGGTGAGTGGATGAACCTGGCTGCAGCAGTTGGGAGTGGTGGGGAGTATTATTAGAAAGGTAAATTGAGCAAACTGTCAAAAGTCTTAAATGCTGATTAACAAGTATCTTTGAAAATTAGCTTAAGCAGGAAAGTGACACAATAAGGTTATGTTTAATTGGCAACTGATTATAGAATGAAATAACAGGGGAATGTCTAGAAGCAAGATCAACTGCAAATCATCCAAGCGAGATCTTATAAGATCTTACCACAGCAGGTACAGAAGAAAAGAGATACACAGAGAGAGTTAAGGAGAGAACAGTTGACAGATCTGAGTTATTATTAGTGCCCATTACAAGATGGGCAAAAAAAAAAAAGTAGAGAGAACCATAGGTAACTATGTGGAGTTTGCAAACCTGGGCAAGCTGATTTTAGCAAGGACAGATAATAAGTTTGACTCAGTAAACTACAGTATCCATTTCCAAACATTAGCGGGAAATACTTTTTTGAAACTTAAGAAGTTTACCTAGTTCACTTGTAAATACCTCTTACGGAGTTGTATGCCAAACAAGTGTGCTTTGGGTAGGTTGAGTCAGAATCTCAGGATTTGTAAAATGGTCCTTAGAAATTAGAAATTTGGGAACCATTATTCTGCTTTAGAGTATCTTAACAAAGAAGAATTTGGTTATGTATTTGAATGTTTCTTCCAAACACCCCTGTTCAATAGATATTCTTGAAATGACCAAAATGTTCTTTATATGTTGTTCAATATGGTCTCCACTATAATCCTGTGTAGCTTTAAAATGTGTTTTATTTTATTTTATTGTGGTAAAAACACTTAACATGAGAGTTACCCTCTTAACAAAATTTTAAGTGTACAATATATTACTGTTGTATATGTGTACAAGGTTGTGCAGCAGATCTCTAGAACTTGCATAACTATGACTTTAAGGCGTTGATTAGCAACACCCATTTCCTGGCCCCTGGCAACCACCAGTCCACTCACTGGATGCCTCATATAAGTGGAATCATGCAATATTTGTCCTTCTGTGATTGGCTTATTTCACTTAGCGTAATGTCTTCAAAGCTCAACCATGTTGTCACATATTGTAGAATTTCCTTCTTTTTTAAGAATGAATACTATTCCATTGGGTGTATATATTTTCTTTATCTATGCATCTGCTGATGGACATTTTAGATTATTTCATATTTTGGCTATTGTGAATAATGCTGTAATAAACATGGAAGTGCTAATATTGGCACTGATTTCATGGATATGACATTAAAAACACAGGCAACAAAAGCAAAAATAGACAAGTGGAATAAACGTCAAACTAAAAAGCTTCAGCACAGCAAAGAAAACAACTTACAGAGTGACAAGGCAACCTGTGGGATGGGAGAACATATTTGCAAGCCATATATCAGATAACGGGTTTATTTTCAAAATATATAAAGAAATCCTACACCTCAATAGCAGAAAAGTAATAACTCAATTAAAAAATAGGTGAAGGTCTTGAGTAGACAATTCTCCAAAGAAGATATAGAAACGGTCAAGAGGTATATGAAAAAGCACTCAACATCATTAATCATCAGGAAAATGTTAATCAAACCACAATGAAACATCAACACATAACTGTTAGGATGGCTGTTATCAGAAAAACAAAAGACAACAAGTATAGGTGAGGATGTGGAGAAATTGGAACACTTGTATACTGTTGGTGGGAATGGTGTATCCAGTATGGAAAAGAGTATGGAGCTTCCTCAAAAATTTAAAAATAGAACTACCATATGAGCAGCAATCCCACTTCTGGGTATTCCCTCATGTGGCTAGGGCAACTGGGGAACTAAATTTTAAATTTTAATTAATATAAATTAATTTAAACTTTAAATAGTCTTACATGACTAGTGGCTGCCATATTGGATAATGCAACACTAAAGATTCTCTAGGGCAGCATACTTGGCAATATGTGGCTAACTAGTTCAGGGAAAATGTTTGCTTTAGCATATGTGATCAAAATCTGCACTGTCTTTGTTAACAAAAGTTGTCATTTGTGAAAAAATTGTTCATTCATTGAGTCAATAAATATTTATTTATTACCTATTCTCTTCTAGGATTAGTGTTAGCCACAGTGGTGAAAACAGTCATGGTCCTGCCTTCATGTGACTGGCAATGAATGATGTAACTAAAACAGTTACACAATTGCAAATTGAGATGGGCACAATAAAGCAGGGTAAAGCTTCTGCAAAAGATTGTAATGCTATTCTGACTTAGGTTGGGAATGGTGAGGAGGTAGTGGAAAAAGGCTTCCTTAAAAGGCAACATTTCAGCTGAAACCTTTACTATGAGTAGGGAATGGCTAAGGAAAATGTAAAGGTAGGAGTGTTCTAGCAGAGGGCAGCCTTGGTATGTCCAAAAGCTTGTTGTGCTAAGCAACTGGAAAAAGAGCTTTAGGACATATATAACTCGTACCTAGAGAATGGAAGTTGAGTTAGCATAGGCTAAAATGTGTGTGCTATTTCTTCAAAATGTGAAGCTTTGCACTGTTTGGGGGTAACCACTTTTAGACATACAGCTTCCTCTTGTAGTATTCTTTCCCTTCATGCTATTAAAACATGAAAGTTACAAGTAATATCTTGAATAATTGTTCCCAGTTCTTCACTGCCTGTCTGTCTGTTATAGAATTATATGTCCAAGCCCTTTGCCATGGGACACTGTAGTATTTTTCTCTAGAGTAGGTGGAGTATTTATTTACTCCATTGTTACAGTACTTCTTGGTGCTAAAGGGATGGGAGTCCACGTGATGTGATCAGAGAATATAAATGTGCTTTCATTATTTGGCTTTGTCTCTTACACTTCTGCCATCTTCCCTGATGAGATCCTGTCCCATAAAGCTGCTTGTTAACCATGAAGTGAGACTTAAACCCAACTGGAAGCCTAGGCTAAATACTGCCAAACCAAAGATGAAATCAGATCAGCACCAGCCATCCTACAGACATGAGAGTGAAACAAAAGAAATGTTTTTTATAAGCCACTGAGTTTGGGGGTTATTGTTATGTAGCATAATTGCAGTAGAAATCTAATACAGAGGGATGTTCTTTATTTTCTCTGGTTGATTGGTTAATTATATACTAAAATATTCTCAACGGGTCCTTGAATTTTCAGTTTTATTATTTTTTTTCTTTGCTAAAGGAATTTCAGGCATGGTGAGCAGAACTTGGGACTGAGTGTATTTGTGAAAGTTGGTTGAAGAAATGAGACTCTCACACCGGCTTTGCTTAGACGACATTAATGGTTATTCTGATTTAATTATTTTAGAATGACTTGAGTATAATAATGAAGCGGCCTAACATACGTGACATTTCCTATCCCACAAGATTTCTCATTTATTTAACAAAACCAGGAAATGCACTGAGGGCATATGAGAGATAAAGCTCTTCTCAAATAGATCGCACAGCCTAGGAGGGGAGATGGACAATTAAAACAAGCCATTAAGATAAAGAGTGATGGATATCACTCTTACAATTGTGTGAGGGGGCTCTGAGCATCACTTAGCAGTCATTTCTTCCTGCCATTTTCTTCTCTTAAATAAATCCATGTAACTGAAAGTTACATGAATGTTTGCTATTATTTTTTCTAATTACATTCTTCTTGAACATAATTTGGCCCCTTCATTCAGCTCTCAGAAGCTTCACAGTCTCAGCCCCCATTTCCCTACTTTTGCACACACACATATTTTTAAGTTGGCTGAAACACTTGATGTTTAGTTTGAGCTTAATTATTTTTATACCTCAATTCCCCTTAACTCAAGTCCCATAGTGAGGTTTTAGGTTTTCTACCTCTAGTTATTGTTTCTGACAAAGAAATATGGAATCCATCTTCTTCATTTAAAAAGGCATTATTATGATTTTATTCCATTGAGTGGACAGTTCTTTAATTCTCTGTGACATAATTGGTCAAGAGTTTACCTCTTCCTCTTTCACATAAAGTTTGTGAGTCTTTGTTAATTTCCTTCTCTTGTGTCAGCTATTTATAGATTATTCTTTAGGGTTTAGGCATTTGAGCAAAGAATTTTTTAAAAAATGAATTTTCTAAATGCTTTATAAACCTTGATATAAATTCTGTTCAAAGGAAATGAAACAAATACCTTGTAATAGCTTACTGAACTGTAAGCTGATGATGGAAGAAAGGAAATTTGTAAAGCAAAGTAATTTCTTAACTATTTTTAGTTTTTAACAAGATCTCCTTAGGAGATCTCTGTTATCTTCAGAATTGGGTGGAGCATGGAGAACTGCAGAAGTTAGGAAGAAATATCAAAGGCTTGGATCAACTTTGTATGTGAAATCATCTGATTTCTCTGTCTTCTTTAATCATGATGTGGGTAGATCTTATCAAGGAATGACCTAGAGAGGCTAGAATGGGTCTATTCATACTCGTAAGTAATATAGAGTTGGATCTTGCTTTTTTAACCATTCTGATAATCTCTGTCTTTTAACTGAGAGTTTGTCTCATTCACAAAGTGATTATCAATATGATTTTATTAAATATCTACTATTTTGCTACTTTTTAATTTTTAATTTGTTTTCTCTTGTGTTGAGCATTTTTTATGATTACATTTTGACTCTATTAACATACATTTTAAATTAATCTGGGTCTATTTTCAAATAATATTAAGTCACTTCATATGTAGTGTGAGGACCTAACAATAGTATATTCCTAAATCCTTCTCCCATTCTTCATGCCATTATTGTCATATATTTTACTATACATATGTGAAAAATGCATACCACATTCTTACTATTTTTGCAATAGGAAATTTTCTTTTATAGTAATTACAAATAAGAAAAAGGTAATTTTACCTTATTTATTCCATTTCCAGTGTTTTTCCTTTCTTTATTTAGACCAGGATTTTGACTGATATCATATTCCTTCTGCCTGAAAAACTTCCTGTAATATTTTTCATAGAGTAGGTTTGATAGCAATGAATTCCCTTAGTTTTTGTTTGTCTGAGAATTTCTTTCTCCTTTAGTTTTTGAAATGTATTTTTGCTGGGTATAGAATTCTGGCTTGACAGGCTTTTTTTCTTTCAAAACTTTAAAGATGCCACTCCATTGTCTTCTTGCCTGCTTGGTTTCTAATAAAAACTTTTATCCTTATTCCTCTGTAGATAATAATTCTGTCATTTTCCTCTGGCTGCCTTTAAGATTTTCTATTTATATTTAGTTTTTAGAAATTTGAATATGATTTTCATAACTCAGTGTGTGTGTGTGTGTGTGTGTGTGTGCGTGCGTGTGTACATGCACTATTATTTATCTTGCTTGCAGTTCTTTGAACTTATTGGATCTGTTGTTTGATATCTTATATTAGTTTTGGAAAATTCTCAGGTGTAATTTACTCAATATTTTTTAACCTAAAATTTCCAGTGGGCTCGGATTAGTATTGCTCCCAAGTATCTGGTAGAAGCAACCACAAATATCTTCTGAAAGAAAGTCACTGATCAGGTCCACCAAATAGATACTTCTCAATATAAAGGCCCTAGAAGCATGAATTTCACATCAAAAATTACCAAATGCATGAGGGAAAAAGCCACCATGAGGGAGGTCAGAGGAGCAACTACAGTATCAGAAGTTTAAATAGAAACATGGCAATAGTCAGACATAGACTTAACATAAGTATTTAATATGTTTGATGTGGTATGAATATTTATGACACCCCCCAAAATTCAGATCTTGAAACCCAAGGTGATGGTATTAGGAGGTGGAGCCATTGAGAGGTGATTAGTGCCCTCAGAGAGATAGCTCATTCTTTGTGTGATGTGAAGGTACAGTAGAAAGACAGCTGTCTAAGAAGCAGGCTCTTACCAGTGCAAAATTGGCTGGTGCCAGGATCTTAAACTTCCCAGCCTCCAAAACTGTGAAAAATAAATGTGTGCTGTTTTAAGCTACGCGGTTTATGGTATTTTTGTTATAGCAGCCTGAACAAACCAAGACAATGCTTAAATAAATAAGAGAGGGTGTTATAAATATAATTAAAGAATAAGAACAAGAGCAAGAGACTATCAAAATGATCAGGCAAAATTTTCAACTAAACTCAATTGAAAAATACAGTAAAATGGAAACTTAATTGTTAAACAAGTCATGCATTGTAGAAAAAATTTATAAGCTAGAATCTAAAAGTGAATAAATTACATGCACACATGATATATATATATATATATATATATATATATATATATATATAATATATACATCACATATACTATATAGAAAATATATAAATATGTATATTGATATGATTAGAAAAAAAGGAGTAAAAAAGATAATATCTGACATACTTACAAATGGACTTCTGGAAGAAAAGAATGTGAAGAATGGAGAAAAGACAACATTTAAAGAGATAATGGCTAAGTATTTTCCAGAATTGTTGTATGGCATGAATCCTCAGTTTCAAGAAGTCTAATGAATCTCAAACCAGATAAATAAAAACCAAGATATATTTAGCCAAGTTGCTGTAAAACTGTAGGACCAAAGACAAAAAACATTATTTTAAAAGCAGCCAGAGAAAAAGGATAAATTGCTTACAAATGGCAAAAATAAGATTAAAACCTGACCTCATGACAACAGCAATATAAAACAGAAGATAAACAATAGCTTCAACTTTCTGTGAGAGAACTACTGTCAACTTAAAATTCATTATCCTCTAAGCCTACCTCTCAAGGACAAAGGAAAATATATTAACTTATAGATTAAGGAATTTCTAAGATACGTATTTCAAAAAAGAAAGAAAGAAAGAAAAAGTGATCTCAAATGGAAGCACCTGAGATGCAAGAAATTATAAGCCAAAAATATGGTATGCATGTTAATCTACATAAACATTTACTATATAAAGGAAAAATAATATCTCAATTATAATCAAGAGAGAAATGATCTGTTCTAAGGCTTTGTTTTTATATTGATTTAACTTTACATTGTGTTGAGTTAAAGTCCCTTATTGAAGCTCTTTAGGGCAACCACTAAAGCAAAAAAGCAAGAGAGGAAAAAAATAGAATTGGGAAGGTAAGAAAACAGACAGGAAAGAGAAAACATAAATCACAAAATAACCTAGTAGTAATGAATCCAAATAGATCAGTAAGCATTTCAAAAATAATAAACTGTATAAAAAACAGAATCCAACAATATATTGCTTGTATATGACACAATTAAAATGTAAAGGCATTTGGGTGGAAAAAGATCTACTAGGCAAATACTAAGCAAAATCAGCTGAGCAAGTATTACAACAGAAGAAAAGTAAATAAATGACATAAAAGTTGGAAAGGAAGAACCAAATCTATCACTATTCACTATCCATAGATGCTATGGTTGTCTATAAGAAAATCCAAAATAAACAATAGGAAATGATCAGAATTAATAAGAACTTAACAAAGATGTTGGGTATCAAATTGATATATAAAAGTAATTTGCATTTCCACATGTTTGCAGAAAATAGAAAATGAAATTTAAAAAGGTGACTTATTATAGTAATTCTTTATGTCTATCTATCTAACTAGCCTCTATCTATCTATCTCTGTATCTATGTATCTATCTGTCTATCATCTCTCTAGCTACCTAAGTCTTTCACCTATCTACAACATCTAGAATTAAATCTAAATTTAATGTGGAACATTTTGAAGAAAATTATAAAATTTTAGGGAAAGACATTAAAGAAGAATGAAATAAGAAATACCATGTTTTTGGAAAGGCATATTTAATGTTTTTAAGATGTCAGATCTCTCCAAAATTATCTGCAGATCCTGTACATTTCCAATGAAAACACAAAAACGTATTTTGTGGAACTTTGCAAGCTGTTTCTAAATTTTATATGGAAGAGAAAGGGGTCAAAAATAGCCAAGAGACTCCTGAAGAATATAAATAAGGTTAGTGTGGGTGGGGTGGCGAATGGCTCTTCAATGTATCAAGATTTATTATAGAACTACGTAATTTAGACAAAGTGGTACGGTGCAAGGATAAACAAGGAGAAGAAAGTGAAAAGAATGGAGAACAATACATGTAAAGTCCTGTACAAAACAGAGATGGCAATGGAGGAAATCAGTGGGAAAAGGATCAATTATTCATTGAATGCTGCTGAGGCAATTGGTTATCCATAAGGAAAACAAAATGAAATTGTATCCTTACCTCACACCATGGACAACTTTCTTGTTTTCTTCTTCCTAATGCTTCTGAGGGGTTTTCTCCTGTCACAATGACCACCGGGGTAACAGGACAGGGGCTTTCTCTAGTGATTCATGGTGGAAAAGTCCTAAATAAAGAAACTTACAAAAGCTACCAGTGGGCAGTAATCTGATTCAGCTCTTCAGCAATTCAGCAGTGGGTTGTCACATAAAGAGCATATACAAATAAATGCTGGATTCAATTCCCTGGTGATTCTAACTAACATTTTGGAATCCTAGTCACTTCTAAGTACATTTCCTTTACTTTAAGAAAAGGTTAAGTGCTTACGTGGTTGCTGGTTTGCCAAGTGAAATCTGCAACTCTTACAAGTACAGATGTAAAGTGTAATTAAATTCTTAATGTAGAGCCATACAATTCATTCCTTTGAAAATAATACTTAGCTACAAAACCATCCTACATTCTTTTAGTAATAAGTATTGACTGGAGTTGGTGGAGGGATTTTTTTTCTGACCTGGTTGATGAATTCAAGTGACAGGCTTTATGTTTTGTTGGGGGTTGACTTTTTCTCAGAGAAGATAAAAAATGTTAACTTGTCTAAGCTATGCAGCAGAGCTCACAAACTCTTCTTGATAATAGAGCAAGCCATTTCTGGTAAGTAGAGGAGATAATTTCACAGAGAAGGTAGAAACACTCAAAGGGAGGAAGGGCCACATTCCTGATCTTGGCATGTGTGGGATAAGCCCCATCCTTCTGCATTCCACCTGGCTAAGATTAGGGAATTTTAATAAGACATCTAGATAAGAGTTAAGTAATGGACAGGGGTAGTCTTTTTAGGAACTAAAAAACATTTGTACAAATAAAGTATACAATGCATATCACAAAAATTCTATGCAACTTTTCATATAAGCCTAATAAACATGTTACACAAATATATTTTCTCAGCCACTTGTATCTATGATATCTTACTGCATCACATCTTGGGGATACCTGCAACAGAATTTTCTGGGATTTTTTTTTTTGCATCTAGATTTTAGTCGTAATTAGAAAGCTTTGCCCTGCAGCCAATTATAGACAAATCCACCCATGTTTATTTCCAGAACATGTATGATTTCATTTTTTTTTACATTAAATTCTCCATGTAAGAGTAGTTTATTCTTTCTTTCTTTCTTTCTTTCTTTCTTTCTTTCTTTCTTTCTTTCTTTCTTTCTTTCTTTCTTTCTTTCTTTCTTTCTTTCTTTCTTTCTTTCTGGCTGTGTTGGGTCTTCGTTTCTGTGCGAGGGCTTTCTCTAGTTGCGGCAAGTGGGGGCCATTCTTCATCGCGGTGCGTGAGCCTCTCACTATCGCGGCCTCTCTTGTTGCGGAGCGCAGGCTCAATAATTGTGGCTCACGGGCCTAGTTGCTCCGCGGCATGTGGGATCTTCCCAGACCAGGGCTCGACCCCGTGTCCCCTGCATTGACAGGCAGATTCTCAACCACTGCGCCTCCAGGGAAGCCCCAGAGTAGTTTATTCTTAAGCATGGTGTGAGGTAGGGATTTAATTTTCTCTTTTTCTCAAATGACAAACTAGTTGTCCCAGCACCATTTATCAAAAGTTTATCTTTGCCCTAGTGATTTAAGATTCCATCCTCATCATGTATTAAAATTCTATGGTTATTTCATCTATTTCTGGACAATCTATTCTATTCTATTTTATTGTTCTCCTCCATTGTTTGTGGTGTTCCCCTAAAAAATGCACAAAAAATGCCCCATTCAAGAATCTTTGTGAGAGGGCTGGAATTCTGCACTTTAAATGAGTTCCCCAGGTGATTTTCATGACCACATAGTTGTTCCTTTCCAACTTCTTCAGGAATTTTAACAAACTTCCTTATCATGTCAAAACAGTAAGTTGTCAGCAAGTACAAAAGGACAGGTTGCAATCAACAATTATGGTATGGCGGGAATGGTGGTCCTCAGTCCTCCTAATAGTTCACTTACAGGTTTTATTTAGAAAAATGTGTGTCATTTCAAACAAAATAGTCTGAGTTCTGGTACAAGACGGTGGACTACATGCAAATATTCTTGTCTCTTTCCCCAAACCTATTAAAATGGCAGTGAAACATTAAAGGAATAAGTTCGTAAAGTTGCTGAGAGTAGGTGGGGAAGGATATAGGAAGACATACGGAAACCAAAGTTCTGATTAATTTCTGAGAGACAGAATATCATGTGGTATCTATTTTGTTATCTTTTGTTGCATTACGAATTAACCCAAACTTTAGTGGATTAAAACCATAATAAACATGTATTATCACACATGTTTCTGTGGGTCAGGAACTTGATAGCAGCTTAGATGGGTGGCTTTGGCTTAGGGTCTTTCATGAAGCTACAGTCAAGGTGTCAACTGGAAATTAATGGGGCTGGAAGATTTACTTCTAAGATGGCTCGTTCATATGGCTGGCAAGCTGATTCTAGCTATTGGCAGGTCTCAGTTCCTCCCCAAAAGCTCTGGAAAAAAATCAACTTACTTGACATTGTACTCCAGGAGTGATAAAGTTGATGAATAATGAAAACTGAGAGAAGGAGAGGGAAAGCAGTGTAGTGGAAATAAAAATGTTGTTGAAAAATGAATATGATTAAAAAGCAAGTAAATAAATTATAATAAGAACTGGAAGGTGAAGGAGAGACAAATGTCATATCCGTAGAATGGAATGCTACTCATCAGTAAAAAGGAAAGGGCTGTTAACACATGCTACATTAAAGGATGAACCACAAAAATATTATGTGGTATCATTTAAAAAATGAGATAAATGAACTTCTTTACAAAACAGAAACAGACTCACAGATTTCGAAAACAAACTTATGGTTACCAAAGGGGAAACATGGTGGGGAGGGATAAATTAGGAGCTTGGGATTAACATACACACACTAATATATATAAAATAGATAATCAACAAGGACCTACAGTATAACAAAGGGAACTCTACTCAGTATTCTGTAATAACGTATATGAGTAAAGAATCTGAAAAAGAATGAATATATGTATATGTATAACTGAATCACTTTGCTGTACACCTGACTAACACAACATTGTAAATCAACTCCAATAAAATTTTTTAAAATAACCAATATTATGCGGAATGAAAGAAGCCAGGCACAATTATCACAGTGTATGATTTTCTTTATATGGAATTTCCAGAAAGGGCAACAATAAAATTAGAGAACACAGTGAATTAGTGGTTGCCTGAGGCTGAAGTGGGACCAGGTATTAACTGTAAATGGGCATGAGGGATCCTATTGGGGAGAAGAAAGGTTTTAAGACTGACCTATGGTGAAGGTTGCACCACTTGGTAAAGTTACTAAAAATTATTGAATTGTACACTTGAAATGGATGAATTTATGATATATAAAATATACCTCAATAAAGTTAAAAATATTTTGAGGGTAAAAAAGATAACTGTACACAATACTTTCATAGTACTTTAATAATAATAGTAATACAGATGAAGTAAATATAAAATACCAACAGCCCTAAGAAGAGAGAATTTGAGTGATGGTGTGATTTGTGACACTGTTTAAAACACGCTTTTACAATATATTACTTATTTTTCTTGATTACAAATGTAATACATGTCCATTGTGAAAATTTTAGAAAATTTAGATATGTACAATGAAGGGCATACAATTTTTTTAAAAGTATAGTTAATTTACAATGCTGTGTTAGTTTCAAGTGTATAGCAAAATGATTCAATTATATATATATATAATTATAATATATATTTCAATTATATATATATTCTGATATATAAATATATTAGATTATTTTTGATTATAGGTTATTACAGGATATTGAGTGTAGTTCCCTGTGCTATACAGTAGTTCCTTGTTGTTTACCTATTTTATATACAGTAGTGTGTATATGTTAATCCCAAACTCACCCCACCACATTATCCCCTTTGGTAACCATAAGTTTGTTTTCTAAGTCTGTGAGACTATTTCTGTTTTGTAAATAAATTCATTTGTATCATTTTTTAGATCCCACATATGAGTGATATCACATAATATTTGTCATTCTCTGTCTGGCTCACTTCACTTAGTATTATAATCTCTAGTTCCATCCATGTTGCTGCAAATTGCATTATTTCATTCTATTTTATGACTGAGTAACATTCCATTTTGTGTGTGTGTGTATGTGTGTGTGTGTGTGTGTGTGTGTGTGTGTATGTATATATATATATATCACATCTTCTTTAACCATTCATCTGCCGATTGACATTTAGGTTGCTTCCACCTCTTGGCTATTGCAAATAGTGCTGCTATGAACTTTGGGGTGTATGTATCTTTCAAATCACAGTTTTGTCTGGATATAAGGGCATACAAATTACCTATACTGTCCCTACCTAAGATAACCATTATTAACATTTAGCATATATATATATATATCCAGTTTATTTTTTTCTATTTTAAAGCAGAATATAAAAGGGTAGAAACTTTTGTAATTTTCACAAAGCTAATTGAAACCTTTCACTTTTTGTGTATCTTGAGGAAATCATTAAGAATTACATAATTTTACATACCAAGATGCTAATTAAATAAAAATGACGGTTGAACCTGAACTTTGAAAACATGGACGTGTTGAAACGAATGAAAAATGGCTGGTTCAACAGTGTCACAGCAAATTTAATTGGAAACTGTGAGTTGGATAAATGGATTTTCCTCCAAAATTTTAACACTAGAATGAATCCAATGCAATCGTTTTACAGATGGGGAAACTGAGGCCCACAAACCTTGTGAATTTTCACAAGCAGGTAGGATCAGAGTAAAAATGCATGTCTCTTCACTCCCTGTCCACATTCTTAACTTTGAACTTGTGGTAGGACCAGAGCTGTAGGAAAAATGTGAAGGCCACTCAATGGAATTTCCTGCCATTCTTGCTCAAAGGTGTCTCACTGTGGGCATATTCAATATTTATAGATGTTGTTGTTTGTGTAGTCTAAAGTCAGACCTTTGCAGAGATAGGGTCACTTTAACTTACAGTGTCTTTTCCTCTTATTGTAGGTTGTCTGTCTGGGTAAAACAAGCTATCTTCTTTGCCTTTCCATATTGCCTTGTTTTAGAATCAATGCCAGTATGATCAGATTGAGGAGAACTGTTAATAAGCCTCCAGAAGTCATGAAAATGACATAATAACTTTTCTTCATGGGTGAGATAATCCTAAGATTGTTATTTGAGAAAATAATGATACTTGTCATATATTTCCTCTAAATAAATCTGGCTTTAATACCAAAAGTCCCTGTTTTCTTCACTTCTGTTTATTTTCAGTCACTCAAACTGACGCTTGCTGTCAATATCTCCTCACTATAAGTGTAAGCAGAAGTATTTAAAGAAAGCGGTATTGTTTTATTTTGCGGTTAGCAATTTTCCAGGGCTCACTGGCAGAAGTGCTTAGCTCTAAAGAATCACATGTGCTTGCTTTGTTCTAAATATAGGCTAAACAGAATGCAGTAGAGCCTGAAGGCTTCAGACTCCATACTTTGGAATATTAAAAAAAAAAAAAAAAATCCAGGGAAGTAATACCTCCTTCCCAGAACTAAACAAATAAGCAAGTTCCTGCTAAATGCAGGAAACAAACTGATGGATATCATATTTTCTTCTCAAATCTTTTGGTTGTTTTTAAAAACTTTTTTTTTTCTTTAAGACTGTAAAACCAAAGTTAGCCTCCAATGGTACAGTCACTCATTGCTGTATTGGTAAATGGCAACCAGTGTGTGGTCTTGCGGGACCATGGGAAGGGCTGCAGTGTAATGGATGTGACCATTTTGAAAAAGCACATCATTAGAATTTTTTTCCTTTGAACTCTGCCCTTTATAATATTTTGTGCATGCATCTGGCATAAGGCCAAAGAGCAAGTCTTTTGCCTTTGGTTTATGTTGCCAGTGAGATGGGGAAGTGCATATGTAACATGTGGTATTAATATTTTTAAGTTCTGTTTTACATTGTTTCTCAAACTAGAAACTGTAGATCTTTGTGGCCTATAGACATATTTTCAGAGATATACAAGTTCTCTATTATATATATATTTTCAAATTTTAAGGATGTTATAAGCTAACAAAAACATATTCAAAAAACCTAGAGGGGTGGGATAGGGAGGGTGGGAGGGGGGGAGATGCAAGAGGGAAGAAATATGGGGACATATGTATATGTATAACTGATTCACTTTGTTATAAAGCAGAAACTAAAACACACCATTGTAAAGCAATTATACTCCAATAAAAATGTTTAAAAAAAAAAAAGAAACCTGATAGATGGTCACCCTCTGTGCTAGTTGCTAGCACTGCTGTAACACAGTCCCTTACACTGGACAACTTAAGCAATAGAACTTTATTGTCTCCCAGCTACGGAGCCTTGAAGTCCAAGATCAAGGTGCTGGCAGTGTTGGTACCTTCTGAGGGCTGTGAGAGAATCTGTTTCATGCTTCCTTCCTCGCTTCTGGAGGTTTGCCGACAATCTTTGTCACTTTGCTTGCAGATGCCAAAGATCTCTGTCTTCATCTTCACATGGCATGGTCCTTGTGTTTGTGTCTGTCTCTGAGTTCAAATTTCTCTTCTTCATAAGGACATCAATCATATCGAATTAGAGTTTACTCTCATGACCTCATCTTAACTTGATCATCTGCAAAGACTCTATTTCCAAATATGGTCACATTCATGGTTACTGGGGGGGAGGATTACAACATCTTTTGGGGGGTACAGAATTCAACCCATAGCATCTTCTAAATAATTATTGCCTGTTTGAGTTTATAATCGGCATAAAGGAAAGGGGTACTATTATAATTGTTCCATTCTCAAGAGAAAAAAATGCAGAGATGACAATTTGTGTATAATATATTGATGCCAAGAGAAGGGCAGACAGTATCATGTCAAGATACCCTACAGGAAAGTTTTCACAGAAGCTGTAATAAAGAACAGTGACAAGATATGGTAAAACAGACATAATGAATCTGAAGAAATCTGCACCATAAAAGTCGTATTTGTGAACTCTCTTAGAGTAGCAGTTCATGTACATTTCTAAATAGAATATGACTTAAGACTTAGTCTTGAATCCATGTAACTGAAAGCTAATTTGGGCCTAACATTATAAAAGAGTTTATGTTTTTCTTTTTCTTTTTTTTAAATAAATTTGTTTAATTATTTAATTTTTGGCTGCGTTTGATTTTCATTGCTGCACACGGGCTTTCTCTACTTGCAGCGAGCGGGGGCTACTCTTCGTTGAGGTGCGTGGGCTTCTCATTGCGGTGGCTTCTCTTGTTGTGGAGCATGGGATCTAGGCGCACAGGCTTCAGTAGTTGTGGCACATGGGCTCAGTAGTTGTGGCTCGTGGGCTCTAGAGCGCAGGCTGCGTAGTTGTGGTGCACGGGCTTAGTTGCTCTGCGGCATGTGGGATCTTCCGGGACCAGGGCTCGAACCCGTGTCCCCTACATTGGCAGGCGGATTCTTAACCACTGCGCAACCAGGGAAGTCCTATGTTTTTCTTAAAGGGAAAGTTAGATACAGAGAAAATATTCAAATTCTACACTTTAATAATCATAGTAACAATGATAATAGCTGTCATTTATTATCAAAAACCTTATTTATGTCAGGCATTGCATAAAATGTTAACCCTTCTCAACATTAGCCCAAGTTTTTATAGTAGCCACTTGACAAATGAAAAATCTGCTGGGGTGGGGAGAGAAGATGGCGGAAGAGTAAGACGCGGAGATCACCTTCCTTCCCACAGATACAGTAGAAATACATCTACATGTGGAACTGCTCCTACAGAACACCCACTGAATGCTGGCAGAAAACGTCCGACCTCCAAAAAGGCAAGAAACTTCCCCTGTACTTGGGTAGGGCAAAAGAAAAAAGAAATAACAGAGACAAAAGAATAGGGACGGCACCTGCACCAGTGGGAGGGAGCTGTGAAGGAGGAAAGATTTCCACGCACTAGGAAGCCCCTTCGCGGGCAGAGACTGCGGGTGGCAGAGGGGGGAAGCTTCGGAGCCACGGAGGAGAGCACAGCCACAGGGGTGCGGAGGGCAAAGCGGAGAGGTTCCCGCACGGAGGAGCAGTGCTGACCAGCACTCTCCAGCCCGAGAGGCTTCTCTGCTCCCCCGCCGGGGCGGGCGGGGCTGGGAGCTGAGGCTCGGGCTTCGGTCGGATCGCAGGGAGAGGACTGGGGCTGGCGGCGTGAACACAGCCTGAAGGGGTTAGCGCACCACAGCTGGCTGGGAGGGAGACCGGGAAAAAGTCTGCAGCTGCCGAAGAGGCAAGAGACTTTTTCTTGCCTCTTTGTTTTGCTGTGCGCAAGGAGAGGGGATTCAGAGCGCCGCCTAAACGAACTCCAGAGAAGGGCGCGAACCGCGGCGATCAGCATGGACCCCAGAGACGGGCGTGAGACGCTAGGGCTGCTGCTGCCGCCTCCAAAAAGCCTGTGTGTGAGCACAGGTCACTCTCCACACCGCCCCTCCCGGGAGCCGGTGCAGCCCGCCACTGCCAGGGTCCCATGATCCAGGGACAAATTCCCCGGGAGAACGCACTGCGCGCCTCAGGCTGGTGCAACGTCACGCCGGCCTCTGACGCCACAGGCTCGCCCTGCCTACTCTGTACCCCTCCCTCCCCGCGGCCTGAGTGAGCCAGCGCCCCCGAAGCAGCGGCTCCTTTAACCCCGTTCTGTCTGGGCGGAGAAGAGATGCCCTCAGGCGACCTACACGCAGAGGCGGGTCCAAATCCAAAGCTGAACCCCAGGAGCTGTGCGAACAGGGAAGAGAAGGGGAAATCTCTCCCAGCAGCCTCAGAAGCAGCGGATTAAAACTCCACAACAACTTGATGTGCCTGCATCTGTTGAATACCTGAATAGACAACGAATCATCCCAAATTCAGGAGGTGGACTTTGGGAGCAGGATATATTAATTTTTCCCCGTTTCCTTTTTTTTTTCTGAGTGTATATGTATATGCTTCTGGGTGAGATTTTGTCTGTATAGCTTTGCTTTACAATAGCTTTATTTTACTTCACTATATTATAGCCTCTTTCATTCTTTCTATTTTTTCTCCCTTTTACTCTGAGCCGTGTGGACGAAAGGCTCTTGGTGCTCCAGCCAGGCATCAAGGCCGTGCCTCTGAGGCGGGAGAGCCAACTTCAGGACACTGGTCCACAAGAGACCTCCCAGCTCCACGTAATACCAAACGGCAAAAATCTCTCAGAGATCTCCATCTCAACATCAAGACCCAGCATCACTCAATGACCAGCAAGCTACAGTGCTGAACACCCTATGCCAAACAACTAGCAAGACAGGAACACAGCCCCATCCATTAGCAGAGAGGCTGCCTAAAATCATAATAAGGCCACAGACACCCCAAAATACACCACCAGACGTGGATGTGCCCACCAGAAAGACAAGATCCAGCCTCATCCACCAGAGCTCAGGCACTAGTTCCCTACACCAGGAAGCCTACACAACCCACTGAACCAACCTTAGCCACTGGGGACAGATACCAAAAACAACAGGAACTACAAACCTGCAGTCTGAAAAGGAGACCCCAAACACAGTAAGATAAGCAAAATGAGATGACAGAAAAACACACAGCAGATGAAGGAGCAAGGTAAAAACCCACCAGACCTAACAAATGAAGAGGAAATAGGCAGTCTACCTGAAAAAGAATTCAGAATAATGATAGTAAGGATGAGCCAAAATCTTGGAAATAGAATAGACAAAATGCAAGAAACATTTAACAAGGACGTAGAAGAACTAAAGAGGAACCAAGCAATGATGAAAAACACAATAAATGAAATTAAAAATACTCTAGATGGGATCAATAGCAGAATAACTGAGGCAGAAGAAAGGATAAGTGACCTGGAAGATAAAATGGTAAAAATAACTACTACAGAGCAGGATAAAGAAAAAAGAATGAAAAGAAATGAGGACATTCTCAGAGACCTCTGGGACAACATTAAACGCACCAACATTCGAATTATAGGGGTCTCAGAAGAAGAAGAGAAAAAGAAAGGGACTGAGAAAATATTTGAAGAGATTATAGTTGAAAACTTCCCTAATATGGGAAAGGAAATAGTTAATCAAGTCCGGGAAGCACAGAGAGTCCCATACAGGATAAAGCCAAGGAGAAACACGCCAAGACACATATTAATCAAACTGTCAAAAATTAAATATAAGGAAAACATATTAAAGGCAGCAAGGGAAAAACAACAAATAACACACAAGGGAATCCCCATAAGGTTAACATCTGATCTTTCAGCAGAAACTCTGCAAGCCAGAAGGGAGTGGCAGGATATACTTAAAGTGATGAAGGAGAAAAACCTACAACCAAGATTACTCTACCCAGCAAGGATCTCATTCAGATTTGATGGAGAAATTAAAACCTTTACAGACAAGCAAAAGCTGAGAGAGTTCAGCACCACCAAACCAGCTTTACAACAAATGCTAAAGGAACTTCTCTAGGCAAGAAACACAAGAGAAGGAAAACACCTACAATAAAAAACCCAAAACATTTAAGAAAATGGGAATAGGAACATACATATCGAGAATTACCTTGAATGTAAATGGATTAAATGCTCCCACCAAAAGACACAGGCTGGCTGAATGGATACAAAAACAAGACCCATATATATGCTGTCTACAAGAGACCCACTTCAGACCTAGAGACACATACAGACTGAAAGTGAGGGGATGGAAAAAGATATTCCATGCAAATGGAAATCAAAAGAAAGCTGGAGTAGCAATTCTCATATCAGACAAAATAGACTTTAAAATAAAGACTATTACAAGAGACAAAGAAGGACACTATATAATGATCAAGGGATCGATCCAAGAGGAAGCTATAAGAATTGTAAATATTTATGCACCCAACATAGGAGCACCTCAATACATAAGGCAAATACTAACAGCCATAAAAGGGGAAATCGACAGCAACACAATCATAGTAGGGGACTTTAACACCCCACTTTCACCAATGGACAGATCATCCACAATGAAAATAAATAAGGAAACACAAGCTTTAAATGATACATTAAACAAGATGGACTTAATTGATATTTATAGGACATTCCACCCAAAAACAACAGAATACACATTTTTCTCAAGTGCTCATGGAACATTCTCCAGGATAGATCATATCTTGGGTCACAAATCAAGCCTTGGTAAATTTAAGAAAATTGAAATCGTATCAAGTATCTTTTCCGACCACAACGCTATGGGACTAGATATCAATTACAGGAAAAGATCTGTAAAAAATACAAACACATGGAGGCTCCACAATACATTACTTAATAACGAAGTGATTACTGAAGAAATCAAAGGGGAAATCAAAAAATACCTAGAAACAAATGACAATGGAGATACGACGACCCAAAACCTATGGGACGCAGCAAAAGCAGTGCTAAGAGGGAAGTTTATAGCAATACAAGCCTACCTCAAGAAAAAGGAAACATCTCGAATAAACAACCTAGCCTTGCACCTGAAGAAATTAGAGAAAGAAGAGCAAAAAAACCCCAAAGCCAGCAGAAGGAAAGAAATTATAAGGATCAGATGAGAAATAAATGAAAAAGAAATGAAGGAAACAATAGCAAAAATCAATGAAACTAAAAGCTGGTTCTTTGAGAAGATAAACAAAATTGATAAACCATTAGCCAGACTCATCAAGAGAAAAAGGGAGAAGACTCAGATCAATAGAATTAGAAATGAAAAAGGAGAAGTAACCACTGACACTGCAGAAATACAAACGATCATGAGAGATTACTACAAGCAACTCTATGCCAATAAAATGGACAACCTGGAAGAAATGGACAGATTCTTAGAAATGTACAACCTACCGAGACTGAACCAGGAAGAATTAGAAAATATGAACAGACCAATCACATGCACTGAAATTGAAACTGTGATTAAAAACCTTCCAACAAACAAAAGCCCAGGACCAGATGGCTTCACAGGTGAATTCTATCAAATATTTAGAGACGAGATAACACCTGTCCTTCTCAAACTCTTCCAAAATATTGCAGAGGGAGGAACACTCCCAAACTCATTCTATGAGGCCACCATCACCCTGATACCAAAACCAGACAAAGATGTCACAAAGAAAGAAAACTACAGGCCAATATCACTGATGAACATAGATGCAAAAATCCTCAACAAAATACTAGCAAACAGAATCAAACAGCACATTAAAAGGATCATACATCATGATCAAGTGGGGTTTATCCCAGGAATGCAAGGATTCTTCAATATACGCAAATCAATCAATGTGATACACCATATTAATAAATTGAAGGAGAAAAACCATATGATCATCTCAATAGATGCAGAGAAATCTTTCGACAAAATTCAACACCCATTTATGATAAAAGCCCTGCAGAAAGTAGGCATAGAGGGAACTTTCCTCAACATAATAAAGGCCATATATGACAAACCCACAGCCAACATTGTCCTCAATGGTGAAAAACTGAAACCATTTCCACTAAGATCAGGAACAAGACAAGGTTGCCCACTCTCACCACTATTATTCAACATAGTTTTGGAAGTGTTAGCCACAGCAATCAGAGAAGACAAAGAAATAAAAGGAATCCAAATCGGAAAAGAAGAAATAAAGCTGTCACTATTTGCAGATGACATGATACTATACATAGAGAATCCTAAAGATGCTACCAGAAAACTCCTAGAGCTAATCAATGAATTTGGTAAAGTAGCAGGATACAAAATAAATGCACAGAAATCTCTTGCATTTCTATACACTAATGACGAAAAATCTGAAAGTGAAATTAAGAAAACACTCCCGTTTACCATTGCAACAAAAAGAATAAAATATCTAGGAATAAACCTGCCTAAGGAGACAAAAGACCTGTATGCAGAAAATTATAAGACACTGATGAAAGAAATTAAAGATGATACAAATAGATGGAGAGATATACCATGTTCATGGATTGGAAGAATCAACATTGTGAAAATGACTCTACTACCCAAAGCAATCTACAGATTCAATGCAATCCCTATCAAACTACCACTGGCATTTTTCACAGAACTAGAACAAAAAATTTCACAATTTGTATGGAAACACAAAAGACCCCGAATAGCCAAAGCAATCTTGAGAACGAAAAATGGAGCTGGGGGAATCAGGCTCCCTGACTTCAGACTACATTACAAAGCTTCAGTAATCAAGACAGTTTGGTACTGGCACAAAAACAGAAATATAGATCAATGGAACAGGATAGAAAGCCCAGAGATAAACCCACACACATATGGTCATCTTATCTTTGATAAAGGAGGCAAGCATATACAGTGGAGAAAAGACAGCCTCTTCAATAAGTGGTGCTGGGAAAATTGGACAGGTACATGTAAAAGTATGAAATTAGAACACTCCCTGACACCATGCACAGAAATAAACTCAAAATGGATTAAAGACCTAAGTGTAAGGGCAGACACTATCAAACTCTTAGAGGAAAACATAGGAAGAACACTCTATGACATACATCACAGCAAGATTCTTTTTGACCCAGCTCCTAGAGAAATGGAAATAAAACCACAAATAAACAAATGGGACCTAATGAAACTTAAAAGCTTTTGCACAGCAAAGGAAGCCATAAACAAGACCAAAAGACAACCCTCCGAATGGGAGAAAATATTTGCAAATGAAGCAACTGACAAAGGATTAATCTCCAAGATTTACAAGCAGCTCATTCAGCTCAATAACAAAAAAACGAACAACCCAATCCAAAAATGGGCAGAAGACCTAAATAGACATTTCTCCAAAGAAGATATACAGATGGCCTACAGACACATGAAAGAATGCTCAACATCATTAATCATTAGAGAAATGCAAATCAAAACTACAATGAGATATCATCTCACACCGGTCAGAATGGCCATCATGAAAAAATCTATAAAAAATAAATCCTGGAGAGGGTGTGGAGGAAAGGGAACACTCTTGCACTGTTGGTGGGAATGTAAATTGATACAGCCACTATGGAGAACAGTATGGAGGTTCCTGAAAAAACTACAAATAGAACTACCATACGACCCAGCAATCCCAATACTGGGCATATACCCTGAGAAAACCATAGGTCAAAAAGAGTCATGTACCAAAATGTTCATTGCAGCTCTATTTACAATAGCCAGGACATGGAAGCAACCTAAGTGTCCATCATCAGATGAATGGATAAAGAAGATGTGGCACATATATACAATGGAATATTACTCAGCCATAAAAAGAAATGAAATGGAGGTATTTGTAATGAGGTGGATGGAGTTAGAGTCTGTCATACAGAGTGAAGTAAGTCAGAAAGAGAAAAACAAATACAGTATGCTAACACATATGTACGGAATCTAAGGGAAAAAAAAAAAAAAGGCCATGAAGAACCTAGTGGCAAGACGGGAATAAAGACACAGACCTACTTGAGAATGGACTTGAGGATATGGGGAGGGGGTGGGGTGAGATGTGACAGGGTAAGAGAGTGTCATGGACATATATACACTACCAAATGTAAAATAGATAACTAGTGGGAAGCAGCCACATAGCACAGGGAGATCAGCTCGGTTCTTTGTGACCACCTAGAGGGGTGGGATGGGGAGGGTGGGAGGGAGGGAGATGCAAGAGGGAAGAGAAATGGGAACATATTGTATATGTATAACTGATTCACTTTGTTATAAAGCAGAAGATAACACACCATTGTAAGGCAATTATACTTCAATAAAGATGTTTAAAAAAAAAAATCTGCTGGGATTGGTATTTTACTCTTTTCTACCTAAACCCGAAGTTTGTACTCTTTTCACTATATTTTTATAGTTTTAAATATCATGTAAAGCTCATGTAAGGAAGATGAACATTTTTCAGCAAGTGTATCCTAGACTTTGGCTTTCAGATCAGGAGCTCCTTTTCTCTTTAAATCACGTGTCATCACTCTTATACATACAACATCAAAGGACAGATATATAAGGTGACCTCTGGGTCCATGAATCTAGTTGGAAATATAAACCTGATGTCTGGCCCAGGGGCCAACTAGGCCTGTGGGTCTTAATAGGGTGCTGCTCCCTTAGGGTTGATTCCACTGAGAAGCTCAAGGAAGCAATGGCTCACCCTAATGAGATTAAATTAATAATAATTCATGAATTTAACAAAAAACCTCAACAATGTTGATATTGTCACCCCACCCCCACCTTGGAAGAGAGAGATCAAGGGCAGTCTCTAGTCCCTAATCCTGAAATTATTAGCTGGGAGTTTGTTTCCAGATCTTTAATGGAAAGTTGCATTTCCTTTCAAAGTTTTCAAGATTCTCCACCATGACAGCATTGTTCCTTGGGCACATGGATGAACTTCCCTAATTAAGGAGGGCCTTGAAATTTATTTAGCTAGAATTGTCTCCTGGGAGACTTTAGAATAATGAAATCGGACAGAAAAACTGGTCACTTTTAGAGAAGCTAATTTCTGTGAAGATTAGACATTTACTACTGTTTATTGAACTATCCAGTTCCTTCTTCTCTCATTCTAAACTTGTGCTATAAAATATTCCAAACTTTAAGGCAGGCTAGATGTAAATCAGGAATGAAATTGTAGTTAGGTGTATAGCCAGCTTGTTTCCATTTGGGGATAGTCTTTGATTGGAAAATGGGTTTAGCAGTATCATTTCAAAGATTTTATTTCATTTTTTTGCCTTGACAAGTAAGTGCAAAGATCAGAAATTGCATATGCAATACAGTATTTCAAATGCACCACCTGGAAAGTGCACCAAAACTGTTTCACATTGCAGTTGGTAGTGTCTAGGAACAAGCATATTGAAGGAAATAATTTACTGTAACTAAATAATTGTCTTACCTTATCAATGTTCCCAGGATAGGAAATCTAACAAGAAGTCTTGATCATGTCAAAAATATGCTTGCCTCAAATAAAAATATCATACAGCGTATCAAAAGAATGGAATATTGAGTTGTAATTCTTCCTTTCCCCTCTCCCTTCATCTCCCCCCAACCTCTGCCCTCTCTCTTTTAGTTTGTTTGCTATTTATTTTAGGATTGAATACAATTACTTAATTACTTATTTTATGATAATTTGGCATTATCCTGGGGTTTTCTTCTTTTTTTTATAGAATATCTGTTGAGTTTGAAGTTTCAAAGCCAGAGAAGCAAATCTTTCTTGGTTTTGTTTTTGAAAAGTTCCTTTTGCTGGCTGTGTATACGAGATCAAATACACATTTGACACGCAAGGTGATAAATACACTTCAACCCTTTACAACCCCAAAGAAACTTGACTACCCAAACAATGAAAGCAAATTTGACTGAAGATTTAATATCCCAACATGGCTTGTCAATTCCTATGCATTGAAGTCAAGTCAATGCAAGTTGTCTTTATTTTATGTATATTAACAAATGTGAATTTTGCTGATACAATAGGTAGCTGGGCCCCTGAGAAAATCTTGTGATGTTTTGTGTGTGTGTATGTGTGTGTGCTGTGATAAAGAGGAAGAGACACTAGAAGTCCTTCTATGTGTGGTGATTGCTGATCTCAGGACAGAGGGCAGGCTCACTTCATCTTCCTGGTCCTCATCCCAAGTCACCAAGGGATGGATTGAGTGCAATCACTGACCAGGGGTAGAGCTTTTCCTGAATCCAGAAGGTACTGAAGGTCTGGGTTTGCACGGGAGGGGTTCCCTTTGGCTCTCTTTTATGCTGAGTGGTGTGGAGGTTAGATTTGCAAGGGGTGCTTATCTGGCTTGAGAATATTTACAGTGCTCTGAACATTGCCCACAATTTCCTTAGGCTTTCTTCTTCTTATCAGTGTCTGGTTTGATCTTCCCTATCTAATCTTGAGTTATCATCAATGTGGGGTGGATGAGGGAACATCCTTGAGTCTCTGACAAGAGCCTTTATATTCCACAGGTTAAGAAAATTGAATTAGCAGTGGAAGCAGCAGGGCAGAGGTTGAATTCAGAAGCCAAGTGAAGGAGAGACCTCAGCAGAGACCAGAGAAATGTAAAGACTAGACACCCCACAGGCAACTTAGATCATACTCAAGCAGAAGCGGAGGAGAAAGGGGAGAGAGAAAACCTCAAGCCTGAGTCAATATTTACTCCAAAGGGACCAATTTTTAATCTGGAAGTTACTAAGCTTCTTTACATTGGCAAAATCAAGAATTTTCCACCTTGACTAGTTTCCTAAGGCTGCCATAACAAAGTACTGCAAATTGAGTGGCTTCAAACAACAGAATTTTATTCTCTCATAGTTTGGGAAGCTAGAAGTCCGAAATCAAGGTGTCAGCAGGTCATGCTCTCTCTGAAGGCTCTAGGGGAGGATACGTCCTTGCATCTTCCCAGCTTCTGATGGTTACCAGCAGTCCTTGGCATTCCTTAGCTGGTAGACACATCACTCCAGTCTGAGCCACCATAGTCATATGACATTTCCCCTGTGTGTCTGTGTCTCTGTTTTCTCTTCTTATAAGGATCCCAGCCATTGGATTGGTCCCACCCTAATCCAGTATAAACTCAAATTAACTTGATTACATCTGCAAAGACCCTATTTCCAAATGTCACGTTATGAGGTTTCAGGTGAACATGAATTTTGGACTCAGTACAGCTAGTATTGAGGGCTCATGAGTAAGTAGAATTTAGGTGTAGAGGAATAAAGAATGTTAAACCTTGTATATCTGAGTGTTAGTTTAGGACCTGGAGACATGGGTGTCCTTACCTTTGCATAAGGTAAATCTGCCTCCAGAGGAATGACATGGAGTGATGATGTTCTATAGACAATTGGAGAATGAAAGTCAACCTAAAAAGAGAATGGACTTGAAAGACGACATACCTTGGGTCCAAATAGTCTCCTTTGGGCAAATTAGTGAACTTTTTTGAGGCTTAAGTCTTCTCATGTGTAAAATGGGGATAAAAATGCCTAGCAGGGCAGTTTTGAATATTAAATGATATCTCTGTTCAGTAGCCACCCCATATTTGGTGTATGGTGGTTTGGGGATGGCTCTAAGTAAATATTCATCTAATTCCCTTCTTTAATTCATGATCCCTTAGAATATTTCATTATTTATCCTTTCCTCATGAATTACATTGAGGTTTATGCAATACTTTTAACGTGAGCTCCCTTTTTTCCTCTGAGAAAGTAATACAAATTAAGTAAATATTTGGGAAATAAGATTGGTAATGGAAGTTGCAGGGATTATGTTAAATCTCATTTCCCATTTTTCCAGGCTATGATAAAAGGGATGTAGCAAATAGGTATCAATACTGGTTCTGCTTTACTTTCTGGCGTGCTTCTGGATGACTTTGAAATCCACAGAAAATCTATAGGTTGAAAATAAGAGAGACAGGAGAAGAAATTGATGAGAATTCAGAAAAAAAAATTGAACTAGAATTTCAAAAGAATGTATTTTATCAAACACCAACAATTTAATCTATTTGCAAAGTGTTCTAAGGCACCTTATCTTGACATTTATCATATTGCTTACAATGACCTCTTTTCTAAGTCTCTCTTTCTTATTGGAGTTTAGTCTTCATTCATTCAACAATTTTTTACTAAGTGCCTACCATGGTTAGGCCTGGTGGAGTACAGTAGGGATTCAAAAATTCTTTAAGACAGATGCAGGCCTGCTAGTGTGCAGCTGATGCCCTTAAAGGTTTCCATGGGAACTCATGCTCAAAGCTCATGAAACCCAATTTGAGGAAGCCCAACACATTCCTATCTTCTACTGTAAATTATGTCTGTATTGTCATCTCAAAGAAGCAGTGATCTCTACTAACAGACCAACTTGACAATTTCTACAGGAGCTCATCTGGTATTTCTTTGTGTCTCTTGTAGAAACTTATAATTCCATCTTGCAGTGTTTATTAACTGAGAGTTCTATGTCCCCTACTGCACAGAAAAAAATACTTTGTCTCTATGGAGCGGAAATGGTATCCCGAACTCAGCAACAATGATAGCAGCTAACATTGACTGTTTACTATGCAGCTTTCAAATAGTATAACCATGCCATCATTTCCTCCTGAAAACAATCCTGTGTGAATCATATAAATGTTCATAAATATGGAGACTGGTCTGGAGAAGTTATGGGACCCACCTAATGTGGCTTAAGTAATAAAGGGGTGAACACGGGCTACAGTCTTTAGCTTCCAGTTTCACTGATCCTTATTTTCATCATAGTATGTTTCCCACATTTTCATATGGCTAACTCTTTATAGCCTCAATTTAAAAATGGTCTTTATTATTATTTTATTTCATTTTTATATATTGTTCAATATGTGCCTATTTGGCAAATTCAAATGACTCAGAAATATATAAATTAAAAAGACTTCTTCTCTCCTAGAATTCTACCCCTCCTGTCCCATTTTTGCTCAAACCTAGATAGTCAATACTAATAATTTGGTAAATATCCCTTAGAATATTTTGTAAATCCCTTTATGTGTTACAGATACATACATGCCAAGGTTTTTTATGAGAATGCATTGTATTTTTTAATATTATATTTTTCCATCAATTTTCCTTTATACTTTTTATCTTTTGGACTTTATTCCAGATCAGTATATGCAGATCTACTTTTTTTCCTCTTTACAAATTAAAAAAAAAAAATTTATTTTTATTTATTTTATATATTTCTTGTTTTGAGCATGACTCTGGTATGTGTGTGTGCATGTTTCATGCGCTGTTCATAGTTTTTCCTTTTGAGATGTGAGGCAATGTATTTTTAGTCTTCTATATTGAAGCCAAAAATTCAAATCTATTTTTAAAAGAAAATTTGAGATGGCAAAGCCTTTAAGGATGGTAACATGAATTATTCTATCTTTGTGTAAGTACCTTTTTGATAAATATATATATATATATATATATATATATATATATATATATATATATATATATTTACAATAAGTAGATCAGACTATACAGCAATACATCCACAAACTATCTTTAGTTAATCTTCTTAATTCCAAGAGTCCTAGCAGAGAAGGACCATGGATAGAGCATTGGTTTTTTTTTTTTTTTTTTTTTTTTTTTTTTTTTTTTTTTTTTTAAAATTTATTTTATTTATTTTTTTATGGCTGTGTTGGGTCTTCGTTTCTGTGCGAGGGCCCTCTCCAGTTGTGGCAAGTGGGGGCCACTCCTCATCGCAGTGCGCGGGCCTCTCACTACAACGGCCTCTCCCGTTGCAGAGCACAGGCTCCAGACGCGCAGGCTCAGTAACTGTGGCTCACAGGCCCAGTTGCTCCATGGCATGTGGGATCTTCCCAGACCAGGACTTGAACCCGTGTCCCCTGCATTGGCAGGCAGATTCTCAACCACTGCGCCACCAGGGAAGCCAGAGCATTGGTTTTTGATTACTACAGACTATACAGCTATACATCCACAAACTATCTTTAGTTAATCTTCTTAATTCCAAGAGTCCTAGCAGAGAAGGACCATAGATAGAGCATTGGTTTTTGATTACTACAGACTATACAGCTATACATCCACAAACTATCTTTAGTTAATCTTCTTAATTCCAAGAGTCCTAGCAGAGAAGGACCATGGATAGAGCATTGGTTTTTGATTACTACAAGAGGTAATTGTTCTTTCATTTTAAATAAACTGAATTTTTAATAACTTACTAATCTATATCTAGAAATTATATATGGACTCTAAGACAATCTAGGCTTTGTTGCCATAATTTTGCCTGTGGTAATACAATAATACAAAATCAAAAATTAATAGTAAAAGCAGATTAAGTCCCATACTAGAAAATGCTGCTAGAAATATCAAACTTTTACAAATGTTGAAGGACAAATTATGTTAGAAGCATAAAATAAACAGTTACAGAGAGAAGTTCATAAGCAGTAAAGTCCTTGAACTAGAAACTTGGAATAATAATATTGGTACAAATACATATATCAGGATGCCTTCAATGGTTTGGGCTAATCTCATTTTGGCATATTCATGTACATATATATTTATAGGAGCATTTTTCCCATCAAATAATCCAAAATTGAATTGAAATTCACTTGTGCTTTACTATCAGATTGAAATAGCTTCAAGCCAAGGATTTCTATTTTCACCATTTTGAAACCTCCTTTCAGGAAGAGAGAAGCAAGTGTATGTCTCTAGAATATTATTAGTTTACAGCCTTATTGCACATTAGAATTACCTGGGGAACTTTTACAAGCCCTCCCCCCATGCCCCAGTAAGTAAAGTACCTCATTGTGAGTCAAAGCCAAAGAACATAGTTCACATAGGAATCACCTGGGGGGGATGTTAAAACTATTGATGCCAGGATCCTACTCCCAGAGATGCTGATGTAATGGACCTGGAGTGTGGTCTGGGCCTCAGAGTTCTTAAAAGCTCCCAGCATACCAGATACAAGTTTTTAAGGTATTTAGAAATATTTTTTTCAGCATATTATTTGAGAGGTAGTTTACTACACTAAAATACACTTCAAAGATAGACTTAGCTTCAAGTATAGACCCTATAGTTACTAGTTGTAAAATTTGGGTAACAATATCCAGGTGCTTCAGTTTTTCCCATCTGTAAAATAATTTGGTAAACATTCGCTTAGTATCTGCTATATGCTGTGAATTCATGGCCTAGCTCAAAAGAGCCTCCTCAAACCCCTACACATTTTATACACGTTTATTATACACATTTCATGCAGCTGCAGCATTGCCTAGGAACTCGTTAGAGAAGCAAATGCTTGGGCTGAACCCCAGAACTACTGAAACAGAAACTCCCCCAAATCAGTTTTCATAAAGCCCTTTAGATGATTCTGTTGCATCCTCGAGTTTAAGAACCCCCTGTTCAATGAGGTATCACCTCATACCAGTCAGAATGGCCATCATCAAAAAACAATAAATCCTGGAGAGGGTGTGGAGAAAAGGGAACCCTCTTGCACTGTTGGTGGGAATGTAAATTGATACAGCCACTATGGAGAACAATATGGAGGTTCTTTAAAAAATGAAAAATAGAACTACCATACGACCCAGCAATCCCACTACTGGGCATATACCCTGAGAAAACCATAATTCAAAAAGAGTCATGTACCACAATGTTCATTGCAGCTCTATTTACAATAACTAGGATATGGAAGCAACCTAAGTGTCCATCGACAGATGAATGGATAAAGATATGGCACATATATACAATGGAATATACTCAGCCATAAAAAGAAACAAAATTGAGTTATTTGTAGTGAGGTGGATGGACCTAGAGACTGTCATACGGAGTGAAGTAAGTCAGAAAGAGAAAAACAAATACTGTATGCTAACACATATAGATATAGAATCTAAAAAAAAAAAGGTTCTGAAGAACCTAGGGGCAGGACAGGAATAAAAGCATAGACGTAGAGAATGGACTTGAGGACATGGGGAGGGGGAAGGGTAAGCTAGGACGAAGTGAGGGAGTGGCATGGACATATATACACTACCAAATGTAAAATGGATAACTAGTGGGAAGCAGCCCTATAGCCCGGGGAGATCAGCTCGGTGCTTTGTGACCACCTAGAGGGGTGGGATAGGGAGGGTGGGAGCGAGAAGCAAGAGGGAGGAGATATGGGAATATATGTATATATATAGCTGATTCACTTTGTTATAAAGCAGAAACTAACCCACCATTGTACAGCAATTATACTACAATAAAGATGTTAAAAAGAAAAAAAAACCTCCTGCACTACACTATACTGTGATAGTCTCTACCTTGTAGGAGCACTGTGAGGATTAAAAGCTAATTCGTATGAAGTATTTAGTGTTATGTCTAACTCATAATAAATGGCTAATTGCTAGCTATTAGTTATTATTCTGTTATTTTAGATTATCTGAATCATAACCATATCTCCTCTTACAAAGATGCAACCAAGATGTCTCTCTTTAGCTTGACACTTAAAATATCAATATATATGTATGTATGTGTATATATATATATATATATATATGTCATGCACTTAACTCTCAATCTTTCTCTTTCTCAAACTTTGACTGTAATTCACTTTCTTCCCTGACTGTAGTTGCATTGTTGAAATTAGCACCCTGAACTTTGGTGTTTTCTTATTGCTTTGATGACAGTTTGGGAAATACATTAACCGTTTTATGATTCCTGCCAGATTTATAATTTATAATTTCTTCTCCTCAAAATCACATGTCACATTACCTTGGGTGGATGGCCATTTGGGATTCTTCACTTAACCTTGACCAACACTTTGTTCACAGTTAAATCATCTCCCTTTGCCTCTCTGACCTGCAGAGCAAAAGTCAATCTCATCCTCCCTGCTGAAATAGCCAACATGGCACTAATTGATATGAACACGAATAGTAATTCCTGTCAGGTAACCCCAATTATTTTCCCTTGGGAAAAGCAGATTTTGCTGTGCCATTTTCATTGCAACAAGCATGGCTTTGCACTGAGAGAAATGCCTTTTCCATGGAAACCATTGGAGGTAAAAATTCACCTCATTTAGCTTTTAACTCAGCAAAATATGTTTGCACGGTTTTGTTCATCACAAAAAAAGAAAATTACATAAAGGCAGTGACCATGGCTATAGGCTTACATTCTGAGCTCTTATTTTCCTAATAAACTGAGTTCTTTAAAAAAATCCATGACAAATTTCATTCTAGGTGTGTTCAGACTACTATTCTCAAAGTGATGTTGGAAGTCTCTGGAATTAAACAAGAAAGGGAAATAGACAAACAAAATCAAACCAGCTCCTGGGTGATCACTGAAATATTGCGTTTCTTCTGATGACAGATTTTCTTCTCTCTTTTTGATATACAGTTTCTCCATCCATGAAGTAAGGCTATTAGTTTTCACTGTTGTTGTTCACATCTATGGTAAACAATTTAATTATGTTCAATAACCCTTAGTATTCTGCAGAGAAAAGTGTTTGTAGGTATCCTCCATTGTTATTTGTTGAAGAGGCATAGGGCTGTAATGTTTATGTGGCTGAATTAAGTAGAGTGGATGGGAATGGGGCCTCTAGACCTTTCAACAGAGAGGAACGATGTAGAAGAGGGAGGCTGGAAGAAAGGAAGTAGAGAATTTGATCCAAATGTAATGCTTTACCCTATCTTGTTAAAACAAATGGAATAGACCACGCTGTTTGGGGAGAGAATTATTGAAAATTGGTGGTAAAAATGTTCCCACGAACCTCATTTCAGGTAAACATCTTTCTCATTGAACAACTACTCAGTTGTCAGATGAGGTGCGTTCTAAATATAAAGTGTGTGATTTGATGGATATAGCAACTCAGAAACATGGCCCCTCTGAGAAGCTGGGTCAGAAGAAGTGAACCCCATTTTTCTTGTGGTCTATTTGGGTTGTTATAACAAAATATCACAGACTGGGTAGATTATAAACAACAGAAATTTATTTCTCACATTTCTGGAGGCTGGGAAATCCAAGAGCAGGGCACCAGTGTGGTGGTGTTTTGTAAGAGCTCTCATCCTGGTATGCAGCTGGTGCCTTCTTGCTGTGTCTTAACATGGTAGAAGGGGCTAGGGATTTCTTTAGATCCTCTTCTATAAGGACACTAATCCCGTTCATGAGGGCTCCACTCTTATGGCTTAAGCACCTCCCAAAGGCCCCACCTCCTGATTCCATCATCTTTGGGGATTAGGATTTCAACATATGAATTTTGGGGGAACACATTCAGATCATAGCAATTTTTAATATAGGTTTCCCCCATGAATACTCATAAAGGAGAATGTCAAGGTTGGATGAAGTGTTCCATCTGGATGCACTCTATAATATCCTCATCTTATGGCTAGATGCCTTTGTCTTGACTGCCTGCAGCAATGACGAACTTCAAATAACTTAGATCATTTGGGGATGATTTAATAGTTACAAAAGTTTTTATTTTGAACCTAGATCAGTCTTATCATGTATTCTATGAATATTTATAGTTCTCTCTTATGAAACCAGTTGAAACAAATCTAATCTTTCATTCCCATGACAACCCTTGAAATATTTGAAGATCGTTTTATCCCAAGGCCTCTTTTCATTTGACTAAAATTTCAAAGCTCCCACTTGCCACACCCCCACAACTCTTCATTACTCTTATGGTGACTGTGCAATAGACATGTTTCTGTTTCTTTTTAAGAACCAAACTCCATACTAAAAATGTGATCAGAGAGGTGGATCAGTGTACCTTGTGTGATGCTAATATTAGAGCCAATGTTCTTAGAAGGAGCAGTTGTTACCTGGCCACAGTAATCTGCCCATTCTTATAAGTGAAGAGGCTGAAGGTTCCTGTATGCCAGCTGTCTGCAGACTTATCTTCATCAGTTTCAGTTACACTAAAGTATCCATCACAAAGATGAGCAAGCCGTTGTACTTCTTGCATCCTGTTTGGGAAATATCTGGCTTTCTTTTTATGGTAAGACAGTCTTAGGATTTCTTTTGGAAGGTGTGTTCCTTTCTCATTGAATATGGTTTCTCCAATGTTCCTCCAAATATGACCCACCTGTTATTGGCCTTTCTCTGGGAACACTTTGAAGTTCACATATTTCAATATGCTTTAAACGTACATTTAATTAAGCATATGGTTTATTTTGAGACAGCTGACATTCACTTTTCTTGTCCTGTCTTTTGTGGCTTGTGTGACAAAAACATCTGCCCTAACAATGGAAGAAACCATTGGATCCACCTCTCTGATCGCATCATCAACATCCTCCTATACACAAGCTTTGTTCCTGGAAGTTCATCTGTGTACCATAGCCTAGTGTGACCCTGCTGTTCCTGCCTCATCAACATGGACTTCATGACCCTCTCAAATGCACGCTCCCCTTCCCTCCATCTCACCCAACTCTAACAATGGAAGAAACCATAAAGTAGTACCTCTTTATTAAGTTACTAGCACAATAACATAATCCTCTTGGCAGCCATCTCCATGGAGGGTGGCTGGCTGCAGTGACACTTCAGCTTCTCTGACTATTGTTTCCTCACTCCTTTCTAGAAGAGTCTCGGTGAAAAGTGATTTCCCTTGGATTTGTGTTTTACTAATGATATATTTAATAAGGGAAAGGGAGGAAAACAAAGTGCATCTATGATCACAAATATCAACATCTGGCAGAGCATTGAAGGGAAAACTGACCACAGCTGTCTTTGACAGTTAATGTTATTAAAATGTTCAACATGGAATTTCTACTTTAAATAAGAAACACTTGAAAGAAATGGTCAGGATTAACAGAAGCTTAAATTGAAACCACGTTGGTTGGTAGGTAATAGAATGCTAGAGACAAGCATTACCTTTAATGTAAAAGCATTCTTTACCCCCCAAATTATCCATGTGGCCCTGTTTGTGCCACCGGAATTTGATTAGGTTTGGCTTTTTCAGGAAACCAGGAGGTAAGAAGAACCCACTTAAACTCCCGTAAAGTGGTTAATTCCTTGCCCAAGCCTTTGGGTAACTCAGTTTATTAAAACGTTCTGAAGTTCAGGTCGGTTAACTCAGCGCTATGCCATCCATATGCCTGCCTTTTGGACGTTGCTACATCTAACATCTGCTTGGCCTGAACCTGGAAGTAATGGAGCCACCATACAATGGGGGACCTTGCTAAGCATCCATTGTTTGGCCCATAAATTTTTAGCTGAAGCTCAGAAGGCTCCCATCTGGCAGTTCCTCTTCTGCATTTGTCACGTCATTATACTTTAACTTACCCACTGAAATAGAGTTGCTGGTTGTAATTCTCTTAATGAACCCGGGAGCCTCTATGCCACTCACAAATAAAAGTGCAGTGTGTCATTGTGTCATTTTAAAAGATTTTACATTGGGACTTCCCTGGTGGTCCAGTGGTAAAGAATCCGCCTTACAAGCAAGGGATGCAGGTTCGATCCTTGGTCAGGGAACTAAGATCCCACATGTCGCAGGTCAACAAAGCCCACGTGCCACAACTACTGAGTTGGCGTGCCTCAACTAGAGAGCCCACGTGCCGCAAACTATAGAGCCCACACTCCCTGGAGCCTGCGTGCCACAACTAGAGAAGAGAAAACCTGCACGCCACAACTAGAGAGAAGCCCGCACGCCGCATCGAAAAGATCCCACACGCCACAACTAAGACCCGACACAGCCAAAAATAATAAATAAAATAAATAAAAAATAAGTCTTTAAAAAATAAATAAAATAAAAGACCTTACACTGACTTACAGTTCTTCTGTTCTCTGTTCTTCATGGGTCTTTGTTAATCAACTCAACAAATATGTATATATTTCCCAAGATATTTCCATGAATTAGGATTTGAGTATTACAAAAATCCATTCTACATCATGGCCATCAGGAATTTGAGAGAGCTATTAGAGGAGATAGATACTCAAGAAGCAAAAATCTACTGAAGTGTTCTTAAGAGACGGCAGCTCCTGAAATAAATCAAACCATCTTGGTTAATGTTAATACTGCCAGAAAAAAAATGTAAAGATTCCAAAAAGCTGTTACTCCCAGGATGTTTCTTTCATTTGCTGCTCAGTGTCTAGGGCATAGTGTCTTGCCCATTTCTCCTAAGATTCTATCCACCAGCAGCTCTACCCAGCAGGTGCCCCATGTCTATCGTCAATGTCTCTATTCCATCAATAAATCCTTGATGGAAAAAATGAAATTGTGTTCGACTCCATATTATCTATTATCCCTAAGCTATTTCAAGAGACTTTTAACAGGCTTTCCCCTTTCTACAGCATATACAATTCTGGCAGAGTGGACTTCAAATGTTAACCTTTTGGTTGTTGTACTCATTATTCAAAACCTTTTAGTGCTGCCAAAATGTAGGATAATTTGAAAGGTCATTAGTCTCATAACATTTATGTCCACCCAAAATACCAGCTCAGCCTATCCTCTTCTCTTATTACCTACAAAATTCCCAATCAAATAGTCTTTTCCAGCCAAAGTGTCCCTTGGTCATTTTGAATATGAATTGTCTGAATGCCATATATTCCCATTCTGCCTCACCCAGAGTTGTCTGCCCAGGAAAATCCTCCTGATTCTTCAAAAGCTATCTGGAGCCCAACTTTCTCCATGGAATCTTTTCTTATATGTCCACCTAGAACAGATAAGGAACTTCTCTTGCCAGGTGTGTGGACAGCATGCTAACAGCAGCCCCAGGTGAAAAAAATCCTGTGTCAAGTCAATGCTTTTTTTGTCATCTCTTCCTACTTTAGTACCTTGTTGGACTTAAATCATTGGGTTGGAAGGTCACCATCACTCATCTCTGATATTTCTCTGGATCAACTTTAATGCCCTCAGATTATAAACCAAATCTGTCCTGTGATTGATTTCCTGTTGACCTATGTGTCCTGGGTTTTTTGTCTCTCTACATCCTTTTGTAAAGCTAGTCATGAAATTATTCTGCTAAACCTTCTCCAGTTCCAGAAAACATAACAGAAGAGTGTAAAATATCTCCCTTCCCTGTTCACTGAACACTTCTCTCTGTGGCATGAACTCGTTCTAGCAGGTGAAGATAAAAATAAAGCCCTGAGTGGCAAAACATACTACTCTTTCCTACCTTGGTAGTGAATGTTCCTTTTTTTTAATATAAATTTATTTATATAATTTATTTATTTTTGACTGCTTTGGGTCTTCGTTGCTGTTTGCGGGCTTTCTCTAGTTGCAGAGAGCGGGAGCTACTCGTTGTTGCAGTGAGCAGGCTTCTCATTGTGGTGGCTTCTCTTGTTGTGGAGCACGGGCTCTAGGTGCACAGGTTTCAGTAGCTGTGGTGTGAGGGCTCAGTAGTTGTGGTGCACAGACTTAGTTGCTCCTTGGCATGTGGGATCTTCCCAGACCAGGGCTCAAACCCGTATCCCCTGCATTGGCAGGTGGATTATTAACCACTGTGCCACCAGGGAAGCTCTGAATGTTCCTTTTAATTCAACTTGATGGGAATCCTTGTTCAGCTGACAGCTGACAACAGTTGTTCTCAAACTGTAGTCTCCAGAATAGGAATAACAGTCTTCCTTGGAACTTGTTAGAAATGCAAATTCACACCCCAGATCTACTGAATCAAAAATTCTGGGTGGAGGTAAAGAAGATGGCGGAGGAGTAAGACGCGGAGATCACCTTCCTTCCCACAGATACATTAGAAATACATCTACAAGTGGAACTTCTACAAAACACCCACTGAACGCTGGCAGAAAACGGCAGACCTCCCAAAAGGCAAGAAACTCCCCATGTACTTGGGTAGGGCAAAAGAAAAAAGAAATAACAGAGGCAAAAGAATAGGGACGGGACCTGCACCAGTGGGAGGGAGCCGTGAAGGAGGAAAGGTTTCCACACACTAGGAAGCCCCTTCGCGGGCGGAGACTGCGGATAGCAGAGGGGGAAGCTTTGGAGCCACGGAAGAGAGCACAGCCACAGGGGTGCGGAGGGCAAAGCGGAGAGATTCCAGCACGAAGGATCGGTGCCGACCAGCACTCACCAGCCTGAGAGGCTTGTCCGCTCACCCACCGGGGCGGGCGGGGCTGGGAGCTGAGGCTCGGGCTTCAGTCGGATCCCAGGGAGAGGACTGGGGTTGGCGGCATGAACACAGCCTGAAGGGGTTAGCACACCACAGCTGGCTGGGAGGGAGTCCGGGAAAAAGTCTGCAGCTGCCGAAGAGGCAAGAGACTTTTTCTTGCCTCTTTGTTTCGCTGTGCGCAAGGAGAGGGGATTCAGAGCACTGCCTAAACGAACTCCAGAGACGGGCGTGAGCCGCGGCGATCAGCGAGGGCCCCAGAGACAGGCACGAGATGCTAAGGCTGATGCTGCCACCACCAAAAAGCCTGTGTGCGAGCACAGGTCACTCTCCACACCGCCCCTCCCGGGAGCTGGTGCAGCCGGCCACTGCCAGGGTCCCATGATCCAGGGACAACTTCCCTGGGAGAACGCACAGCACACCTCAGGCTGCTGCAATGTCACGCCGGCCTCTGCTGCCGCAGGCTCGCCCCGCATCCATACCCCTCCCTCCCCGCGGACTGAGTGAGCCAGAGCCCTGGAAGCAGCTGCTCCTATAACCCCATTCTGTCTGGGCAGCGAACAGACGCCCTCAGGCGACCTACACGCAGAGGCGGGTCCAAATCCAAAGCTGAAACCCAGGAACTGTGCGAACAAAGAAGAGAAAGGGAAATCTCTCCCAGCAGCCTTGGAAGCAGCGGATTAAAACTCCACAAACAACTTGATGTGCCTGCATCTGTTGAATACCTGAATAGACAACTAATCATCCCAAATTCAGGAGGTGGACTTTGGGAGCAGGATATATTAATTTTTCCCCTTTTCCTTTTTTTCTGAGTGTATATGTATAGGCTTCTGGGTGAGATTTTGTCTGTATAGCTTTGCTTTATAATAGCTTTATTTTACTTCACTATATTATATTCTCTTTCTTTCTTTCTTTCTTTCTTTCTATTTTTTATCCCTTTTACTCTGAGCCATGTGGATGAAAGGCTCTTGGTGCTCTAGCCAGGCATCAGAGCTATGCCTCTGAGTTGGGAGAGTCAACTTCAGGACACTTGTCTACAAGAGACCTCCCAGCTCCACGTAATACCAAATGGTGAAAATCTCTCAGAGATCTCCATCTCAACATCAAGACCCAGCTTCACTCAACGACCAGCAAGCTACAGTGCTGGACACCCTATGCCAAACAACTAGCAAGACAGGAACACAGCCCCATCCATTAGCAGAGAGGCTGCCTAAAATCATAATAAGGCCACAGTCACCCCAAAATACACCACCAGATGTGGACATGCCCACCAGAAAGACAAGATCCAGCCTCATCCACCAGAACACAGGCACTAGTTCCCTCCACCAGGAAGCCTACACAACCCACTGAACTAACCTTAGCCACTGGGGACAGATACCAAAAACAACAGGAACTACGAACCTGCAGCCTGTAAAAAGGAGACCTCAAACACAGTAAGATAAGCAAAATGAGATGACAGAAAAACACACAGCAGATGAAGGAGCAGGGTCAAAACACACCAGACCTAACAGATGAAGAGGAAATAAGTAGTCTACCTGAAAAAGAATTCAGAATAATGATAGTATGGATGATCCAAAATCTTGGAAATAGAATAGACAAAATGCAAGAAACATTTAACAAGGACGTAGAAGAACTAAAGAGGAACCAAGCAATGATGAAAAACACAATAAATGAAATTAAAAATACTCTAGATGGGATCAATAGCAGAATAACTGAGGCAGAAGAAAGGATAAGTGACCTGGAAGATAAAATGTTGTAAATAACTACTGCAGAGCAGGATAAAGAAAAAAGAATGAAAAGAACTGTGGACAGTCTCAGAGACCTCTTGGACAACATTAAACGCACCAACATTCGAATTATAGGGGTCCCAGAAGAAGAAGAGAAAAAGAAAGGGACTGAGAAAATATTTGAAGAGATTATAGTTGAAAACTTCCCTAATATGGGAAAGGAAATAGTTAATCAAGTCCGGGAAGCACAGAGAGTCCCATATAGGATAAATCCAAGGAGAAACACGCCAAGACACATATTAATCAAACTATCAAAAATTAATTATAAAGAAAACATATTAAAAGCAGCAAGGGAAAAACAACAAATAACACACAAGGCAATCCCCATAAGGTTAACAGCTGATCTTTCAGCAGAAACTCTGCAAGCCAGAAGGGAGTGGCAGGATATATTTAAGTCATGAAGGAGAAAAACATACAACCAAGACTTAATCTACCCAGCAAGGATCTCATTCAGATGTGATGGAGAAATTAAAACCTTTACAGACAAGCAAAAGCTGAGAGAGTTCAGCACCACCAAATCAGCTTTACAACACAGGCTAAAGGAACTTCTCTAGGCAAGAAACACAAGAGAAGGAAAACACCTACAATAACAAACCCAAAACATTTAAGAAAATGGGAATAGGAACATACATATCGATAATTACCTTAAATGTAAATGGATTAAATGCTCCCACCAAAAGACACAGACTGGCTGAATGGATACAAAAACAAGACCCATATATATGCTGTCTACAAGAGACCCACTTCAGACATAAAGACACATACAGACTGAAAGTGAGGGGAGGGAAAATGATATTCCATGCAAATGGAAATCAAAAGAAAGCTGGAGTAGCAATTCTCATATCAGACAAAATAGACTTTAAAATAAAGACTATTACAAGAGACAAAGAAGGACACTATATAATGATCAAGGGATCGATCCAAGAGGAAGGTATAACAATTGTAAATATTTATGCACCCAACATAGGAGCACCTCAATACATAAGGCAAATACTAACAGCCATAAAACGGGAAATCGACAACAACACAATCATAGTAGGGGACTTTAACACCCCACTTTCACCAATGGACAGATCATCCAGAATGAAAATAAATAAGGAAACACAAGCTTTAAATGATACATTAAACAAGATGGACTTAATTGATACTTATAGGACATTCCACCCAAAAACAACAGAATACACATTTTTCTCAAGTGCTCATGGAACATTTTCCAGGATAGATCATATCTTGGGTCACAAATCAAGCCTTGGTAAATTTAAGAAAATTGAAATCGTATCAAGTATCTTTTCCGACCACAACGCTATGAGACTAGATATCAATTACAGGAAAAGATCTGTAAAAAATACAAACACATGGAGGCTACACAATACACTACTTAATAACGAAGTGATCACTGAAGAAATCAAAGGGGAAATCAAAAAATACCTAGAAACATATGACAATGGAGACACGACGACCCAAAACCTATGGGACGCAGCAAAAGCAGTGCTAAGAGGGAAGTTTATAGCAATACAAGCCTACATCAAGAAACAGGAAATATCTCGAATAAACAACCTAACCTTGGACCTAAAGCACTTAGAGAAAGAAGAGCAAAAAAACCCCAAAGCTAGCAGAAGGAAAGAAATCATAAAGATCAGATCAGAAATAAATGAAAAAGAAATGAAGGAAACAATAGCAAAAATCAATGAAACTAAAAGCTGGTTTTTCGAGAAGATAAACAAAATTGATAAACCATTAGCCAGACTCATCAAGAGAAAAAGGGAGAAGACTCAAATCAATAGAATTAGAAACGAAAAAGGAGAAGTCACCACTGACACTGCAGAAATACAAACGATCATGAGAGATTACTACAAGCAACTCTATGCCAATAAAGTGGACAACCTGGAAGAAATGGACAGATTCTTAGAAATGCACAACCTACTGAGACTGAACCAGGAAGAAATAGAAAATATGAACAGACCAATCACAAGCACTGAAATTGAAACTGTGATTAAAAATCTTCCAACAAACAAAAGCCCAGGACCAGATGGCTTCACAGGCGAATTCTATCAAACATTTAGAGAAGAGCTAACACCTATCCTTCTCAAACTCTTCCAAAATATTGCAGAGGGAGGAACACTCCCAAACTCATTCTACGAGGCCACCATCACCCTGATACCAAAACCAGACAAAGATGTCACAAAGAAAGAAAACTACAGGCCAATATCACTGATGAACATAGATGCAAAAATCCTCAACAAATACTAGCAAACAGAATCCAACAGCACATTAAAAGGATCATACATCATGATTAAGTGGGGTTTATCCCAGGAATGCAAGGATTCTTCAATATACGCAAATCAATCAACGTGATACATCATATTAACAAATTGAAGGAGAAAAACCATATGATCATCTCAATAGATGCAGAGAAAGCTTTCGACAAAATTCAACACCCATTTATGATAAAAGCCCTGCAGAAAGTAGGCATAGAGGGAACTTTTCTCAACATAATAAAGGCCATATATGACAAACCCACAGCCAACATTGTCCTCAATGGTGAAAAACTGAAACCATTTCCACTAAGATCAGGAACAAGACAAGGTTGCCCACTCTCACCACTAGTATTCAACATAGTTTTGGAAGTGTTAGCCACAGCAATCAGAGAAGGAAAAGAAATAAAAGGAATCCAAATCGGAAAAGAAGAATTAAAGCTGTCACTGTTTGCAGATGACATGATACTATACATAGAGAATCCTAAAACTGCTACCAGAAAACTCCTAGAGCTAATCAATGAATTTGGTAAAGTAGCAGGATACGAAATTAATGCACAGAAATCTCTTGCATTCCTATATACTAATGATGAAAAATCTGAAAGTGAAATTAAGAAAACACTCCCATTTACCATTGCAACAAAAAGAATAAAATATCTAGGAATAAACCTACCTAAGGAGACAAAAGACCTGTATGCAGAAAATTATAGGACACTGATGAAAGAAATTCAAGATGATACAAATAGATGGAGAGATATACCATGTTCCTGGATTGGAAGAATCAACATTGTGAAAATGACTCTACTACCCAAAGCAATCTACAGATTCAATGCAATCCCTATCAAACTACCACTGGCATTTTTCACAGAACTAGAACAAAAAATTTCACAATTTGTATGGAGACACAAAAGACCCCGAATAGCCAAAGCAATCCTGAGAACGAAAAATGGAGCTGGAGGAATCAGGTTCCCTGACTTCAGACTATATTACAAAGCTATAGTAATCAAGACAGTTTGGTACTGGCACAAAAACAGAAATATAGATCAATGGAACAGGATAGAAAGCCCAGAGATAAACCCACCCACATATGGTCACCTTATCTTTGATAAAGGAGGCAAGCATATACAGTGGAGAAAAGACAGCCTCTTCAATAAGTGGTGCTGGGAAAATTGGGCAGGTACATGTAAACGTATGAAATTAGAACACTCCCTGACACCATGCACAGAAATAAACTCAAAATGGATTAAAGACCTAAGTGTAAAGCCAGACACTATCAAACTCTTAGAGGAAAACATAGGAAGAACACTCTATGACATAAATCACAGCAAGATTCTTTTTGACCCAGCTCCTAGAGAAATGGAAATAAAACCACAAATAAACAAATGGGACCTAATGAAACTTAAAAGCTTTTGCACAGCAAAGGAAGCCATAAACAAGACCAAAAGACAACCCTCCGAATGGGAGAAAATATTTGCAAATGAAGCAACTGACAAAGGATTAATCTCCAAGATTTACAAGCAGCTCATGCAGCTCAATAACAAAAAAACGAACAACCCAATCCAAAAATGGGCAGAAGACCTAAATAGACATTTCTCCAAAGAAGATATAGAGTTTGCCAACAGACACATGAAAGAATGCTCAACATCATTAATCATTAGAGAAATGCAAATCAAAACTACAATGAGGTATCATCTCACACCAGTCAGAACGGCCATCATCAAAAAATCTAGAAACAATAAATGCTGGAGAGGGTGTGGAGGAAAGGGAACACTCTTGCACTGTTGGTGGGAATATAAATTGTTACAGCCACTATGGAGAACAGTATGGAGGTTCCTTAAAAAACTACAAATAGAACTACCATATGACCCAGCAATCCCACTACTGGGCATATACCCTGAGAAAACCATAGTTCAAAAAGAATCATGTACCAAAATGTTCATTGCAGCTCTATTTACAATAGCCAGGACATGGAAGCAACCTAAGTGTCCATCATCGGATGAATGGATAAAGAAGATGTGGCACATATACACAATGGAATATTACTCAGCCATAAAAAGAAATGAAATGGAGTTATTTGTAATGAGGTGGATGGAGTTAGAGTCTGTCATACAGAGTGAAGTAAGTCAGAAAGAGAAAAACAAATATAGTATGCTAACACATATATATGGAATCTAAGGAAAAAAAAAAAGGGCCATGAAGAACCTAGTGGCAAGATGGGAATAAAGACACAGACCTACTAAAGAATGGACTTGAGGATGTGGGTAGGGGGAGGGGTGAGATGTGACAGGGTGAGAGAGTGTCATGGACATATATACACTACCAAATGTAGAATAGATAGCTAGTGGGAAGCAGCCGCATAGCACAGGGAGATCAGCTCAGTGCTTTGTGACCACCTAGAGGGGTGGGATGGGGAGGGTGGGAGGGAGGGAGATGCAAGAGGGAAGAGATATGGGAACATATGTATATGTATAACTGATTCACTTTGTTATAAAGCAGAAACTAACACACCATTGTAGAGCAATTATACTTCAATAAAGATGTTAAAAAAAAAAATTCTGGGTGTTGGATTGAGCAATAATGTTTTAACAGTTCCCTTACTAAGGCGATTCTGATGCCCACTAAAGTTTGAGAATTCTGGTCTAAATGAAGACTAGCAGTCTCCTGCTAGCAGATTAGCAATTAATTTCTAATTAAGTAGTTATTAATTGGAGTAGGCAGCTCTTATATACTTGAACAGAGCTTCCTTCTTTGGGTAGTGGGAGAACTTCTTGTGTAATTTCCAACAGGTACTTGGCAATTTCATAATGGAGGTAACAGACAACCTAAATGGTTGAAGCGGGCAATGAGAAAAAGCCCTGTTTTCAAATACACAACTATGATCTGGTAATAAGAGTGTAACAAGTTTGCCAGACACAAAATCAGTATATAAACAACAATTACAATAAAAAGAAAAATAAATTAGACAATATATTTAGCATATAAAGTAACTGACAAGATCTAACAAAAGATGTGAAAGATTTCGGTGGATAAAGCTATCAAAATTAATTCAGAGTCACTAAAGACTAAATAAAGAGATATACCATATTCATGGATTGGGTGACTGAATAGATAAATGCATAAATTCCTTCTAAATTAATCTAAAAATTCATTGTAGTAGATATAATGCAAAAGGCACAATTCATGAAAGGAATAAATGATAAGACGGACTTCATTAAATTTTTTAAAAACTGTTCTCTGAAAGACAATGTCAAGAGAATGAGAAGACAAGCCACAGACTGGGAGAAAATATTTACAAAAGACACATCTGATAAAGGACTGTTATTCAAAATATACAAAGAACTTTTAAAACTCAGCAATAAGAAAACAACAATCCGATTAAAAAATGGGCCAAAGTCCTTAACAAACACCTCATCGAAGAAGATTTACGGATGGCAAACAAGCATATGAAAATATGCTTCACATCATATGTCATCAGAGAAATACAAATTAAAACAATTATATACTACTACATGCCTATTAGAATGGCCAAAATCTGGAACACTGACAACACCAAATGCTGGCAAGGATGTGGAGAAATAGGAACTCTCATTCATTGCTGGTGTGAGTGCAAAATGGTACAGTCACTTTGGAAGTCAGTTTGGCAGTTTTTTACAAAACTAAACGAAATTTTATTGTACATTCCAGCAATCCTGCTCCTTGGTATTTACCCCAAAAAGTTGAAAATTTATGGCCACACAAAAACCTGCACGTAGATCTTTATCACATCTTTATTCATAATATCCTAAACTTGAAAGCAACCAAGAGATTTTTCAATAGGTGAAAGGATACATAAGCCATGGTACATTTAGACAATGGGATATTATTCAGTACCAAAAAGAAATGAGCTATCAAATCATGAAAAGACATGGAGGAAACAAATTCATATTACTAAGTGAAAGAAGCCAACCTGAAAATGCTACATACTCTATTATTTCAACTATATAAAGTTCTGGAAATGACAAAACTATGGAGATAGTAAAAAAAGATCCGTGGTTGCCAGGGGTTGAGTGGAATGGGAGGGACAAATAAGCAGAGTACAGACAACTTTTTAGGGTAGTGAAAATACTCTGTATGGTACTGTAATTATGAATACATGTCATCATACATTTGTTCAAACCCATAGAATGTACAGTACCAACAGTGAACTTTAATGTAAACTATAGACTTTCGGTGATAGTGATGTGTCACTGTAGGTTCATCAACTATGACAAATTGACCCCTCTGGTGGGCAATGTTGATAATGGGGGAGGCTATGCATGTGTGCAGGCAGAGGGCATACGGGAAATCTTCATTTTAATTTTTCTGTGAACTTAAAATTGTCTAAAAATAAAGTCAAAAAATCATTGTAGTCCAATTTAAAATCATAGAATTTTACAAGATGACACTAAAATTTATTCAGAAACGCAGAAAGATAAGAATACATAATGTACTTTTGAGGATAAAAACAAAGCATCAAGTATCACGAAACTGTGGAAATTAGGATAGTGTGGTTTTGTGCAAGAATAGACAAATATACCTAGTGTACTAAATACACCAAGAATAGAGAGTCCTCCCACAGATCCATATGTATAAGGATACTTGAAATGTGGCAGAGGTAGTGTTGCAGATCAGTGATGAAATGATAGATTTGTCAATAAATTGTGCTAGAAAATTGGATATCCATACTGGGAAAAAGAGAGAAAAATATTTCAACTTTGCACCAGTCACAAAAATAAATTCAAGTTAAAGATCTGTATATGAAAGACAAGGCAGTAATATATTTAGATGATAAGAGGAGAATATTTTTTATTACTACTGGTTAAGGAAGGATTTTTAAAACAAGATGAAATTACACTAATTATATTAATTTAGTAGGGTTTTGTGGTAACAAATAGCCAAATTTTAGCTGCTTACAGAAAAATAAGTTCATTTCTTTTCTTGAAACAATGAAGTGTAGTGTTTGTTTGGATTAACAAGAGAGCTTTCCATTACATACTTATTCATGGATATAAACTGAAGGTCATACTTCTGTCTTCACCAGTGGTTTTCCAAGGATATTTTGGATGTGGCCACCACAGGGCACCAGAAAGAAAAAAAGTTCAGTGGAGTCCATACAGTAGGTTCTATGGTTCAAGCCCGAGAAAGGCACAATCACTTCCATTCATATGCCACTGGAGAGAATGTAGTCACTTGACCTAATGGCAAGGTAGTCTGGGAAATTGTAATCTAGGTCTGCTCTCAAGAAGAAGGAGAAAGTGATCACCAGTGATCTATGCCATACTAATCATAAAGCAGATAATATGCCAAATTAAAATGACCAAAAGATAAAAAGAGCTAGCCAGCATGTGGGGCAATGGAAGACAACCTACTAAACAGGACGAAATATTTGCAAATGATACGACTGATAAGGGGCTAATATCAAAAATTTATGAACAGCTCATACAACTCAATATCAAAAAAACAAAGAAACTAATTAAAAAATGGGCAGAAGAATGGAATAGACCTTTTCCCAAAGATATACAGATGGCCAACAAGCACATGAAAAAATGCTCAATATTGCTAATTATCAGAGAAATGCAGATCAAAACCAGAATAGATATCACCTCACATCTGTCAAAAAGGCTATCATCAAAATGTCTACAAATAACAAACGTTGGCAAGGATGTGGATAAAAGGGAACGCTCGTGCACTGTTTGTGGGATTGTAAATTGGTGCAGCCACTGTGGAAAACAGTATGGAAGTTCCTCAAAAAGCTAAAAATAGAACTACCATGTAATCCAGAAATTCCACTGATGGGTATATATCTGAAGAAAATGAAAACACTAATTTGAAAAGATACTTGCACCCTAACATTCATAGTGGCACTGTTTACAATAGCCAAGATATGGAAGCAACCTAAGTGCTCATGAACAATGAATGGATAAAGAAGTTGTGGTATATATATATACACAATGGAATATTACTCAGCTTTTTGAAATTCTGCCATTTGCAACAGTGTGGATGGACCTAAGGAGTATTGTGTTTAGTGAAATGAGTCAGACAAAGAAAGACAAATACTGTATGCTATCACTTATATGTGGAATCTAAAAAATAAAATGAATGACTATAACAAAACAGAAATAGACTTACAGATATAGAGAATGAAAACTAGTAGTTACCAGAGGGGAGAGGGAGGTGGGGAGGGGTGAGATAGGGGTATGGGATTAAGATACACAAACTACTAAGTATAAAATAAATAAGAAACAAGATGTATTATACAACACAGGGAAATATAGCCATTATTTTGTAATAACTTTAAATGGAGTATAATCTATAAAAATATTGAATCATATGTTGTACACGTGATACAAATATAATATTGTAAATCAACTATAATATTTAAAAAAAGGGGCAATGAAAACTCTTTTCCACCACTGGTGGGAATATAAATTTTTATACTCACTTTAAAAACGGTTGGGCATCATCTAAAGTAGCCCAAAGTTGGCACACCCTATGACGTAGCCATTCTGCTGCTTAGGCATTCATGCTAGAGAAATTTTGCATGTTTACCTCAGAGGATAATATAAATATTCACGACAGCAATGTTTGAATTGCACTCGCCACCAAAGAAAAATATCCCGAATGTCCATTAATAATAAAGTGGATAAATCAACGTTATTGATGTACTGGAAAACTCTAGAACATGAAAGTGAATAAATTCTAGCTACTTAGAACAAAATAGATAAACCTTTCAAACATAATATTGAATAAAGAAGTAAATCATGAGGAATACAGGATAATTCAGGAGAATAAAGCCTACAAAGTCTTCAAAGAAAAGTTTGACAAAGAATTTTTTTTTAAACATCTTTATTGAAGTATAATTGCTTCACAATGGTGTGTTAGTTTCTGCTTTATAACAAAGTGAATCAGCTACACATATACACACGTTCCCATATCTCCTCCCTCCCGCATCTCCCTCCCTCCCACCCTCCCCATCCCACCCCCCAAGGCGGTCACAAAGCACCGAGCTGATCCCCCTGTGCTATGTGGCTGCTTCCCACTAGCTATCTATTTTACATTTGGTAGTGTATATATGTCCATGACACTCTCTCACCCTGTCACATCTCACCCCTCTCCCTCCCCATATTCTCAAGTCCATTCTTTAGTAGGTCTGTGTCTTTATTCCCATCTTGCCACTAGGTTCTTCATGACATTTTTTTTTTCTTAGATTCCATATATATGTGTTAGCATACTGTATTTGTTTTTCCCTTTCTGACTTACTTCACTCTGTATGACAGACTCTAACTCCATCCACCTCATTACAAATACCTCCATTTCATTTCTTTTTATGGCTGAGTAATATTCCATTGTATATATGTGCCACATCTTCTTTATCCATTCATCCGATGATGGACACTTAGGTTGCTTCCATGTCCTGGCTATTGTAAATAGAGCTGCAATGAACATTTTGGTACATGACTCTTTTTGAATTATGGTTTTCTCAGGGCATATGCCCAGTAGTGGTATTGCTGGGTCGTATGGTAGTTCTATTTTTAGTTTTTTAAGGAACCTCCATACTGTTCTCCATAGTGGCTGTATCAATTTACATTCCCACCAACAGTGCAAGAGTGTTCCCTTTTCTCCACACCCTCTCCAGCATTTATTGTTTGTAGATTTTTTAATGATGGCCATTCTGACCGGTGTGAGATGATACCTCATTGTAGTTTTGATTTGCATTTCTCTAATGATTAATGATGTTGAGCATTCTTTCATGTGTCTGTTGGCCATCTGTATGTCTTCTTTGGAGAAATGTCTATTTAGGTCTTCTGCCCATTTTTGGATTGGGTTGTTTGTTTTTTTGTTATTGAGCTGCATGAGCTGCTTGTAAATCTTGGAGATTAATCCTTTGTCAGTTGCTTCATTTGCAAATATTTTCTCCCTTTCTGAGGGTTGTCTTTTGGTCTTGTTTATGGTTTCCTTTGCTGTGCAAAAGCTTTTAAGTTTCATTAGGTCCCATTTGTTTATTTGTGTTCGTATTTCCATTTCTCTAGGAGCTGGGTCAAAAAGGATCTTGCTGTGATTTATGTCATAGAGTGTTCTGCATATGTTTTCCTCTAAGAGTTTGATGGTGTCTGGCCTTACACTTAGGTCTTTAATCCATTTTGAGTTTATTTCTGTGTATGGTGTCAGGGAGTGTTCTAATTTCATACTTTTACATGTACCTGCCCAATTTTCCCAGCACCACTTATTGAAGAGGCTGTCTTTTCTCCACTGTATATGCTTGCCTCCTTTATCAAAGATAAGGTGACCATATGTGGGTGGGTTTATCTCTGGGCTTTCTATCCTGTTCCATTGATCTATATTTCTGTTTTTGTGCCAGTACCAAACTGTCTTGATTACTATAGCTTTGTAATATAGTCTGAAGTCAGGGAACCTGATTCCTCCAGCTCCATTTTTCGTTCTCAGGATTGCTTTGGCTATTCGGGGTCTTTTGTGTCTCCATACAAATTGTGAAATTTTTTGTTCTAGTTCTGTGAAAAATGCCAGTGGTAGTTTGATAAGGATTGCATTGAATCTGTAGATTGCTTTGGGTAGTAGAGTCATTTTCACAATGTTGATTCTTCCAATCCAAGAACATGGTATATCTCTCCATCTATTTGTATCATCTTGAATTTCTTTCATCAGTGTCCTATAATTTTCTGCATACAGGTCTTTTGTCTCCTTAGGTAGGTTTATTCCTAGATATTTTATTCTTTTTGTTGCAATGGTAAATGGGAGTGTTTTCTTAATTTCACTTTCAGATTTTTCATCATTAGTATATAGGAATGCAAGAGATTTCTGTGCATTAATTTCATATCCTGCTACTTTACCAAATTCATTGATTAGCTCTAGGAGTTTTCTGGTAGCAGTTTTAGGATTCTCTATGTATAGTATCATGTCATCTGCAAACAGTGACAGCTTTAATTCTTCTTTTCCGATTTGGATTCCTTTTATTTCTTTTCCTTCTCTGATTGCTGTGGCTAACACTTCCAAAACTATGTTGAATACTAGTGGTGAGAGTGGGCAACCTTGTCTTGTTCCTGATCTTAGTGGAAATGGTTTCAGTTTTTCACCATTGAGGACAATGTTGGCTGTGGGTTTGTCATATATGGCCTTTATTATGTTGAGAAAAGTTCCCTCTATGCCTACTTTCTGCAGGGCTTTTATCATAAATGGGTGTTGAATTTTGTCGAAAGCTTTCTCTGCATCTATTGAGATGATCATATGGTTTTTCTCCTTCAATTTGTTAATATGGTGTATCACGTTGATTGATTTGCGTATATTGAAGAATCCTTGCATTCCTGGGATAAACCCCACTTAATCATGATGTATGATCCTTTTAATGTGCTGTTGGATTCTGTTTGCTAGTATTTTGTTGAGGATTTTTGCATCTATGTTCATCAGTGATATTGGCCTGTAGTTTTCTTTCTTTGTGACATCTTTGTCTGGTTTTGGTATCAGGGTGATGGTGGCCTCGTAGAATGAGTTTGGGAGTGTTCCTCCCTCTGCAATATTTTGGAAGAGTTTGAGAAGGATAGGTGTTAGCTCTTCTCTAAATGTTTGATAGAATTCGCCTGTGAAGCCATCTGGTCCTGGGCTTTTGTTTGTTGGAAGATTTTTAATCACAGTTTCAATTTCAGTGCTTGTGATTGGTCTGTTCATATTTTCTATTTCTTCCTGGTTCAGTCTCGGTAGTTGTGCATTTCTAAGAATCTGTCCTTTTCTTCCAGGTTGTCCATTTTATTGGCATAGAGTTGCTTGTAGTAATCTCTCATGATCGTTTGTATTTCTGCAGTGTCAGTGGTGACTTCTCCTTTTTCGTTTCTAATTCTATCGATATGAGTCTTCTCCCTTTTTCTCTTGATGAGTCTGGCTAATGGTTTATCAATTTTGTTTATCTTCTCGAAAAACCAGCTTTTAGTTTCATTGATTTTTGCTATTGTTTCCTTCATTTCTTTTTCATTTATTTCTGATCTGATCTTTATGATTTCTTTCCTTCTGCTAGCTTTGGGGTTTTTTTGCTCTTCTTTCTCTAAGTGCTTTAGGTCCAAGGTTAGGTTGTTTATTCGAGATATTTCCTGTTTCTTGATGTAGGCTTGTATTGCTATAAACTTCCCTCTTAGCACTGCTTTTGCTGCGTCCCATAGGTTTTGGGTCGTCGTGTCTCCATTGTCATATGTTTCTAGGTATTTTTTGATTTCCCCTTTGATTTCTTCAGTGATCACTTCGTTATTAAGTAGTGTATTGTGTAGCCTCCATGTGTTTGTATTTTTTACAGATCTTTTCCTGTAATTGATATCTAGTCTCATAGCGTTGTGGTCGGAAAAGATACTTGATACGATTTCAATTTTCTTAAATTTACCAAGGCTTGATTTGTGACCCAAGATATGATTTATCCTGGAGAATGTTCCATGAGCACTTGAGAAAAATGTGTATTCTGTTGTTTTTGGGTGGAATGTCCTATAAGTATCAATTAAGTCCATCTTGTTTAATGTATCATTTAAAGCTTGTGTTTCCTTATTTATTTTCATTCTGGATGATCTGTCCATTGGTGAAAGTGGGGTGTTAAAGTCCCCTACTATGATTGTGTTGTTGTCGATTTCCCGTTTTATGGCTGTTAGTATTTGCCTTATGTATTGAGGTGCTCCTATGTTGGGTGCATAAATATTTACAATTGTTATATCTTCCTCTTGGATCGATCCCTTGATCATTATATAGTGTCCTTCTTTGTCTCTTGTAATAGTCTTTATTTTAAAGTCTATTTTGTCTGATATGAGAATTGCTACTCCAGCTTTCTTTTGATTTCCATTTGCATGGAATATCTTTTTCCATCCCCTCACTATCAGTGTGTATGTGTCTCTAGGTCTGAAGTGGGACTCTTGTAGACAGCATATATATGGGTCTTGTTTTTGTATCCATTCAGCCAGTCTGTGTCTTTTGGTGGGAGCATTTAATCCATTTACATTTAAGGTAATTATCGATATGTATGTTCCTATTCCCATTTTCTTAAATATTTTGGGTTTGTTATTGTATGTGTTTTCCTTCTCTTGTGTTTCTTGCCTAGAGAAGTTCCTTTAGCATGTGTTGTAAAGCTGGTTTGGTGGTGCTGAACTCTCTCAGCTTTTGCTTGTCTGTAAAGGTTTTAATTTCTCCATCACATCTGAATGAGATCCTTGCTGGGTAGATTAGTCTTGGTTGTATGTTTTTCTCCTTCATGACTTTAAGTATATCCTGCCACTCCCTTCTGGCTTGCAGAGTTTCTGCTGAAAGATCAGCTGTTAACCTTATGGGGATTGCCTTGTGTGTTATTTGTTGTTTTTCCCTTGCTGCTTTTAATATGTTTTCTTTATGTTTAATTTTTGATAGTTTGATTAATATGTGTCTTGGCGTGTTTCTCCTTGGATTTATCCTGTATGGGACTCTCTGTGCTTCCGGGACTTGATTAACTATTTCCTTTCCCATATTAGGGAAGTTTTCAACTATAATCTCTTCAAATATTTTCTCAGTCCCTTTCTTTTTCTCTTCTTCTTCTGGGACCCCTATAATTCGAATGTTGGTGCGTTTAATGTTGTTCCAGAGGTCTCTGAGACTGTCCTCAGTTCTTTTCATTCTTTTTTCTTTATTCTCTTCTGCAGCAGTGAATTCCACCATTCTGTCTTCCAGGTCACTTATTCGTTCTTCTGCCTCAGTTATTCTGCTATTGATCCCGTCTAGAGTATTTTTAATTTCATTTATTGTGTTTTTCATCATTGCTTGGTTCCTCTGTAGTTCTTCTACATCCTTGTTAAATGTTTCTTGCATTTTGTCTATTCTATTTCCAAGATTTTGGATCTTCTTTACTATCATTATTCTGAATTCTTTTTCTGGTAGACTGCCTATTTCCTCTTCATTTGTTAGGTCTGGTGTGTTTTGACCCTGCTCCTTCACCTGCTGTGTAGTTTTTTGTCTTCTCATTTTGCTTATCTTACTGTGTTTGGGGTCTCCTTTTCACAGCCTACAGGTTTGTAGTTCCCGTTGTTTTTGGTATCTGTTCCCAGTGGCTAAGGTTGGTTCAGTGGGTTGTGTAGGCTTCCTTGTGGAGGGAACTAGTGCCTGTGTTCTGGTGGATGAGGTTGGATCTTGTCTTTCTGGTGGGCAGGTCCACGTCTTGTGGTGTGTTTTGGGGTGTCTGTGGCCTTATTATGATTTTAGGCAGCCTCTCTGCTAATGGATGGGGCTGTGTTCCTGTGTTGCTAGTTGTTTGACATAGTGTGTCCAGCTCTGTAGCTTGCTGGTCGTTGAGTGAAGCTGGGTCTTGATGTTGAGATGGAGATCTCTGAGAGATTTTCGCTGTTTGGTATTACGTGGAGCTGGGAGGTCTCTTGTGGACCAGTGTCTTGAAGTTGGCTCTCCCACCTCAGAGGCACAGCCCTGATGCCTGCCTAGAGCACCAAAAGCCTTTCATCCACATGGCTCAGAATAAAAGGGAGAAAAAAATAGAAAGAAAGAAAGAGGATAAAATAAAATAAAGCTATTATAATAAAAAATAAGGAAAAAAATTTTCAGAATAAATATATTCAGAAAAATTTTTTTTTAATTTTAAAAAATAGATTTATTAATTTTTTATATTAAAAAATGAGAAAAAAATTAAGAAAATTTTTTTTAAATTTTTTAAAATAAAATATATGAAAAAACTTATTAAAATTTTTTTTTAATTTCTAAAAATAGAAAATAAGGAAAAAATTATTAAGAAAACATTTATTAGGAAAAAAAATTTTTTAAGTAAAAAAAAAAAAAAACACACAGACGGACCTAACCCTAGGACTAATGGTGAAAGCAAAGCTATACAGACAAAATCTTACCCAGAAGCATACACATATACACTCACAAAAAAAGGAAAAGGGGAAAAATTAATATATCCTGCTCCCAAAGTCCACCTCCTGAATTTGGGATGATTAATTGTCTATTCAGGTATTCAACAGATGCAGGCACATCAAGTTGTTTGTGGAGCTTTAATCCGCTGCTTCTGAGGCTGCTGGGAGAGATTTCCCTTTCTCTTCTTTGTTCGTACAGCTCCTGGCGTTCAGCTTTGGATTTGGACCCACCTCTGCATGTAGGTCGCCTGAGGGCGTCTGTTCTCTGCCCAGACAGACCGGGGTTAAAGGAGCAGCTGCTTCAGGGGCTCTGGCTCACTCAGGCCAGGGGGAGGGAGGGGTACAGAGGAGGCGGGTCGAGCCTGCGGCGGCTGAGGCCGGCGTGACGTTGCAGCAGCCTGAGGCGCGCAGTGCATTCTCCCAGGGAAGTTGTCCCTGGATCATGGGACGCTGGCAGTGGGGAGCTGCACAGGCTCCCGGGAGGGGTGGTGTGGAGAGTGACCTGTGCTCGCACACAGGCTTCTTGTTGGCGGCAGCAGCAGCCTTAGCGTCTCCTGCCCGTCTCTGGGGTCCGTGCTGATAACCGCGGCTCGCACCCGCCTCTGGGGTCCGTGCTGATAGCCGCGGCTCGCGCTCGTCTCTGGAGTTCGTTTAGGCAGTGCTCTGAATCCCCTCTCCTTGCGTGCCGTGAAACAAAGAGGCAAGAAATAGTCTCTTGCCTCTTCGGCAGCTGCAGACTTTTTCCCGGACTCCCTCCCGGCTAGCATCGAAGCCCGAGCCTCAGCTCCCAGTCCCCGCCTGCCCCGGCGGCTGAGCAGACAAGCCTCTCCGGCTGGTGAGCGCTGCTCGGCGCCGAGCCTCTGTCCGGGAATCTCTCCGTTTTTCCCTCTGCGCCCCTGTTGCTGTGGGATCTGCGCTGATAGCCGCGGCTCGCGCCCGTCTCTGGAGTTCGTTTAGGCAGCGCTCTGAATCCCCTCTCCTTGCGCGCCGCCAAACAGAGAGGCAAGAAAAAGTCTCTTGCCTCTTCGGCAGCTGCAGACTTTTTCCCGGACTCCCTCCCGGCTAGCACCGAAGCCCGAGCCTCAGCTCGCAGCCCCCACCTGCCCCGGCGGCTGAGCAGACAAGCCTCTCGGGCTGGTGAGTGCTACTCAGCACCGATCCTCCTTGCGGGAATCTCTCCGCTTTGCCCTCCGCACCCCTGTGGCTGCGCTCTCCTCCATGGCTCTGAAGCTTCCCCCCTCTGGCACCCGCAGTCTCTGCCCGCGAAGGGGCTTCCTAGTGTGTGGAAACCTTTCCTCCTTCACAGCTCCCTCCCACTGGTGCAGGTCCCGTCCCTATTCTTTTGTCTCTGTTATTTCTTTTTTCTTTTTCCCTACCCTAGTACGTGGGGAGTTTCTTGCCTTTTGGGAGGTCTGACGTCTTCTGCCAGCGTTCAGTGGGTGTTCTGTAGGAGCAGTTCCACGTGTAGATGTATTTCTACTGTATCTGTGCGAAGGGAGGTGATCTCCACGTCTTACTCTTCCGCCATCTTGCCCCTCCTCCCCTGACAAAGAATTTTATATGCCTATTTATACTCATTTTGAGTATAAAAATGAAAAAATGGTTTTGAATATGCAAGGACTTATGATTCCCTTTATCATTACAAAGAGCTCTGGATATTGAAAAGTTTGGAATATAGTTCTCCATACTGGACTGTGTGTACTGTCAGGTATCCATACAAAAATACCTAGTTCTTCCTACCTTAATTTTGGGTTACCTGTATGCAAACATTTTAAAAAGTAGAACTACGTGCCCTATTGCTAGTTTCTAGAGCCCAACATCTCATGTCAGGAAATTTAGGTTCTTCCAACTGAGAATAATGCAATGTTGTAACAGCAGGTCCCTCAGAATATGAATGATATCTAGAATGTTTAAGATATTCTAATTGTTGATGCTTGATTTCCCAATTTTTGTGGTGATAGTCTTTCTACAGACCTCCTTCAAAAATATTGGTAATTCTAATAAATCTTGGTGACTAGAGAGGTATTTAATGCCTCAGTATTTGGTTCCTGACATACTAGAATTCCCATTTAAAGTTGTGAATGGCAGAACTGCCCAGTCCCTGATCCCCTTTTGTCTCAAGAAAACCCTCACCTAGTCCTTATTCCTTTGCACATGCTTTTTTCCTAGGAAATTAGGATGTACCTGGATATTTGTTCTTCTGGGTGGTATCTGGTTTATATACAGAGAACAAGAGCAAAGATGGACTAGTTTACTGTAGAGTACTTAGGAATTATGGCCCAGGAGAATTAGTATGAGCTAAATTTAGTATTCAAAAAAGACAAAGATCTACCCAAGGAAACCAGGCTCAGTCAACACATCTAAGAGGCATGAGCAAATCTGTAATTAGGAGGTGAAACTCAGAGCCAAGTGGAAGCCAAAAAGCTAGGAACAAATCTGGGAGTAAAATGAAGAAAGGCCCAAATGAGTTTGTGCTTTCATTGGAGAGCAGCCATGTGGAATCATGACCTTTGATATTGTCATAAAGGTACAGGACAGAGAAGGCTTACAGGAAAGTGATCTTGGTGGGATATAATTATTCCGATGGGAATAACAGAAAGCTATTGCAAGAATCTAGGGTAGTGATGATGGTGTCCTGAGACTGAGAACCAAGGGCCTCTGTGGGGAGAAGTGGTTTGACTTCAGCAACAGTTTGAGGGAAGAGATGACAGGATTCACTGACGTACGTGAGAGGGGAGTCAAGGAGGTCTTCACTAGCTGAGATGGGAAAGACTGAAGGAAGAATTTTTGAAGTGTGGGGTTGAAATTAGGAGTTTGGTTTTGGATATAAGTTTAAGATGTCTGAAAAACATCCAAGTGGAGATGTTACTTTCAGCAGGAGGCTCAACAAACAACAGCTGTTGTAGGTGTTTCTTTTCATCACCTCAATGTTCATCGGTGGTTAATCCCTAGAAGCTGGGACCTGATAACATCTGTCTCAGATGGCAGGATTCTGACCCACCAGATGCCACTCACACTTGTGTTTCCCTTTCCACATAAACTCTCTAATATGCAGTCTAGTTGGTCTCACTCTCTTCTGTTGACTTTACCTGTCGTCCTGTGATATCCAAACTTAAGCAGGGACTGTATTAGGAAGCTCAGAGAACTTCTATCTCCATTGCCAATTCCGTGGGGTCATTCATTCACTAAACAGGTTTACTAAGCACCTACTTGGAGAGTCAAAATCAAGCCTTCATTACCCATTACCCATATATTGGTGTGTCTTCCTTCTGTTTCACCCTCCGTACTTCCTTATTCCTCTTTAAGGGATCCTTATCTCAGGCTCTGCTTTCAGAGGAACATACATTATGCCATTCAAGCAACAGCCAGCAATGAATTAGAATAAACTGTTGAAGCCATAATGGATGTCCTCTCACATGGACAGGTGAGGACATGGGAGAATGTTGTTTGGAGGCCTCCATATTGAGATCTGCAGGAAGAGAAGAAAGAGAAGGATGGCTGTGGACAGAACCGGCTACTATCAGGTGGGCTCCCATTCAGGTTCTCTGCTGGTCTGACACACCTTATTTTCTGACTTTGGAATGGAAATGCACACTGGGGTGGTTGGGCCTTGGACCTTGGTAGATGTCAGAGTGGAGTCCTAAGGTTCTGTCCTGGAAGCTCACATTGTTGCCCCTGGGCCTTAACCCTCCTGCAAGGCTCTATATTTGCAGCTGCACATGCACAGGTCACTCCTCTGTTCTGGCCTCCAACAGTCCCGCCCCTGCAGATATTTTGGCCCAAGCCCTTTGCTTGCACCTGGCTAGGCCCCTGGGTTGAGGCATCTCTGCACTGTGACTCTGAGTGGGGTGGGGTTGAAGTGTTTTCACGAATTGGGGTTTGGTTGATAGATGGCATGAGTCAGACTCTTTAAGGAGGAGTATGGGATAAGGCGCCTCTGGCACCCGGGGCAACAGGTGTTTCTCACCCCACAACTCCCCTGCAGGTCCCTATAGATCTCCTAAGATACCGTGGGACTGGTTTCTTCTGGGAAGAGTTGTCATGGCAGCAGCTCTTTGGGCCTGAAACCCCCCACCCCTGATGCTCAGTGCATCCCAACCCACCCTTTCCCTGACCTCCATCAGGACCTGCGCTTACACCCCACACATGGCCAAAGCCACAGTTGCGCACCCTATGGGCTCCTGTTTGCCTTCTTGGGAAGCTCCACTTCACCTACACACACATCAGGCCTGGACCTGGACCTGGCAGTCCTGTGTTCAAAGAGGAGATTCTCTGATGGAGGGGTTTGGGTGAAGGGGCCAGCTCTCCTATGGCTGGGTGCTGGCAGCTGGGATGCATCAAAGGAGAGAACAATGTGCTGAGGCTGTTCTTCAGGGGAAAGGCTCCAGGAGCAGGCAGCGATAGTCTCAGGGACAAGTTCAAGACACTTCAAAGCTGCTGAGAGAAATACCTGACCAGGTGGATGTGGGTGAGTGTCTGGGTCTTTTTGCGAGTGTGGGTTTGTATGTATGTTTTCATGTGTTTCTTTCTTTTCCAAATCTCACTTCGTGGAGTACACTAAACTGACTAGCCCTAGCTTTCTGGATGGCAGTGCTCAGGATGGGTAGTCCAAGTGCCTTAGGACCAGCTGTAGCCTGTGTACTCCTTAGTATACAGTAGACCCCCTGACCCATGGTTTTGCTTTCTGAGGTTTCAGTTACCCACAGTCAACCAAGGTCTGATAATATTAAATGGAAGATGGCAGTGAATATGGCGGTTTCCATTATGAAGTCAGATTATGAGGGTCCCAATAGCCGTTCAGCTAGAACAGGCTGACTTGGGAGCACTTTGTCTACGAGGCTGTCTCCAGCAGCCGGTGGCTGAAAGAATAGGTCTCTGCATGTGCTGCCAGAATCTTAAACTTTTATATAGAGGTCTTCACTGGGTTCAGTCATGGATTCGGTACAGATGGTCTCAAGAACACCTTACTCTCTCAAGGCTGTGTCCTTGAAACAGCTTCCAAGCCTGAGGGTCTACAACCTGCATGAAGACGAGACCACCCAGGGAGGACTGCAAGCCGTGATTCTTGCCACGAACCCTGCTGCTGCCATTGTGGAATCCGGCTTCCCCTGCCTCTCTGTCTGAAGCAACGTCCTGGAGCAACACCCCACTTTGTGCAGTGGACCGCAGGCAGGACATGGCAGCCAAAATATTTTCTTTTTGAGATTGTATAATATCAAATTGAATTTCCAAGAACTCAGATTTAAACTTCAGAGCCAACTTTCTATAAAGTCACCTGCTGTTCTATTATTAGCATGACCAACACCTGGGCTATAAATGCTCTCCAGCATTTTGTCTCCTAGACAGAGAAGGCTGTGGGGTCTTTTGAGTCAGTCTCTTATTTCCTTCATGTTTAGAGAGGTGGCTAAAAAGCCAATATCTGCAGTGGACAGTGGGCCAGAGGTGGACTGGACAAGAGTGTGTATGTTCCTAGTGCCTTGTAGGTGTGTAGGAGCAAGGAAGAAGGGTTTCTGACTTTTTAAGAGAAACCAAGAATCTAGATTTTCGTGTGAAATTCCCCCATATTTAATGCCGCTAATTGCAGTATTTTAAAATCTTAGTGTGAGAAATAAAAAACCTCCATCCTGGAGCTCAGTTTCACACTTTGGTCACTAGTTTCCAACCTCTATTTTAGAGACTCATATCTACTTTGACATCATAAGAAAGGACTACTTTATAACGGAAGCACCATCAGAAATCTTCTGCTGACCCCATGCGTCATAGCCTTGGTATATAAAGGGTAGTCTCTGGCCAGCTGTATCAGCATCGCCTTGGAGCTCCTTCCCAGGCTCCACCCAGACCCACTAAGTCAGGACCTGCTTTATAAAAAGTTCCCTAGGTGATTCATATGCACATTAATATTTGAGATGCATTGCTTGAGTTTGCCTTTTGTGGAAGAAAAAAAAATCAGACTAAATACAGCTCTGATTTAAGTCTACTTATATGGAGAGGAAAAAGAATACTGCAGAAGTCAAATAGACACCTACAACAGTAACAGCTAGCAAAAAATGTTAAAGTGGCCTGTCGAAGAAGTATATATTCTCTGTTTTGGTATATACAGTTAATTAGTTGAGGAATACAGTTAAGTAAGGCATATCTTTTCACTATTTTTAGCAAAATTCTGTGTATTTCCTGTAATGATAGATTTTTTATTGGATTATCCAGTCAATTATATATATTAAGAATCTGTTATACACATGCTGCTATCCTGAACACTGTACCCAGGAATGGATAAGGCACAGTTTCATCCTCAATGCACTTGATATCTAAATGACAAAATAAAACAAGGGTTGCCAGAGGCATATCATTGAGTGGAAATTCAGTATGAAGAGGCAGACTTTGCCAAATGCCCAATAATTCATCTGCATCACAATCATTCATCACAATATTGTATTCACATTTTTAGTTGAGTGTTTATTTGTAGACGTCTGTCTACCCTTCTGCATTGAAAGCCCTTTGTTTGCAGGGACTAATATTTGTTGAATGATATGCACACTGCTTACTTCCACATTTACATAAGCTCTCTGCCCAGGGAAGGAGAATGTAAAAGAAATATTATAGGAAACAACATGCTTGATTCATTTCCTATAATATGTAGAATGTCTTTCTCTAGAGAGAATATACATGAAGTTAAATTAACTGAACTTTTAAAACACCTTTACTGAGATACAATACACATACTATACAGTTAACTCATTTAAAGTATGATTTTTGGTATATTCAGAGTTGTGCAACTATCACTACAATTAATTTTAAAATCTTTTCATTACCCCCCAAAGAAACTCCATACCTCTTAGCTTTCACACCCTGCCCCTCCCCAATTCCCTAGCCCTTTACTCCAGCCTTGGCAATCACTACTCTACTTCTTAACTCTATAGATTTGCTTATCCTGGATGTTTAATATGAATGGGGTCATACAACATGTGGTCCTTTGTGACTGGATTTTTTTCATTTAGCACAGTGTTTTAAAACTGCACTAAATTTCATTTTCATTCTACATTTCCTTGAAATAGAAAAAATAAACTTTGGCTAAGGAAGATGTTAGATTATAGAAGTATGCATGGCCCCAAATCTGAGCTGCATCAAGCTTTTGTTTATCAACTTAGAAACACACGCATTCCTTCTGTTTCTCTTTCATTTGTCTTGGACCAAGTTTTTACTGGATGCTTGGTGGGACTTATGTGAGAACTGGCTGGTTCTAGGAAAAATTATGAAATGAATGAAGCTTACTTTTCATATCTCTTCTTTATACTTTTATCTTTCTCTTCCTCTTAGATGTCTGACATTTTCATGGTACATCTTTATTCATCATAAAGTGATTTTGCCATAATTAATGGCAAAATTTAAAATTTTTGTCAATAATATTTTAATTTCCATAGAAGCCTTCAATTTTCCTATCTAAGGGGAGAAACTGTGAATTTTTTGGAAGACAGGGAAAGGCACAACTATTTTTGGTTAAGGTCAATTTCTTAGATATTTGTTGAGAGCCTACCATATGCTAGGTGTTGGGCAAGTTCATATCAGAGAGATGAAGTAATTTGCCCAAAGACAGCTATTAAGTGGTAAAATCAGAATTTTTAAAAAAAGGATAGTTGATTTACAATATTGTGTTAGTTTCAGGTGTACAGCAAAGTGATTCAGATATATATAGATATAGATATATTCTTTTTTCAGATTATTTTCCATTATAAGTTATTACAAGATATTGAATATAGTTCTCAGTGCTATACAGTAAATCTGTGTTGTCTATTGGTAAAAGCAGAATTTGAGTGCAGTTTTTCCTGGTTGCAGAGCCTCAGTGCTTAATTATTTTGATATACTGCCTCTCCTTAATGCTCTTTAGTCACCCTATAGTCTGCAGCCTACAACAGTTCCACCTCTTCCCTCCTAAAACATACACAGGAAATATAATTTGGTATTTATTCTGTCTCTTGTCTCTCTTAAGAGAATGTTATCCATGCTATCAGTTGTGGTTCCTACTGGTCATTTAAAAAGTATGAACGTTGATTTTATGTTCTGCAATTTTATGGAATTCATTTATTGGTTCTAATAGATTTTTGGTGTTGTTTTTAGGGTTTTCCATATGTAAGATTATGTCATTTGCAAACAAAGACAAGTTACTTCTTCCTTTCTGACTTGGACACCTTGTATTTATTTTTCTTGCCTGATTACTTTTGCTAGGAATTGAATAGAAGTGGTGACAGCAGGCACTCTTATCTTTTTCCTGATTTTAGAAACAGTTTTCAAAATCTTTCAGCTTTTTACCATTGAGTATGATGTTAGCTGTGGGCTCATCACGTATGGCCTTTATTATGTTGGAACCTATTATTGTGTTACTGTCTACTTGCCACTTTATAATTTTAATATTTGCTTTACGTATTTAGGTGTTCCTATGTTGGTTGCATGCATATTTTCAATTGTTATATCTTCTTGGTGAATTGATCCTTTTATCATTATGTAATATCCTTCTTTATTTCTTGTCATAGTCTTTGTTTTAAAGTCTTTTTTGTCTGATATAAGTATTGCTATCTCAGTTTTCTTTTTGTTTCCATTTGCATGGAATACCTTTTTCCATCCCCTCATTCAACTGTGTATGTCTTTAGATTTGAAATGAGCCTCTTGTAGGCAGCATACATATGGGTCTTTTTTTACGTCCATTCAGCAGCTCTATGTATCTTTACTGGATCATTATTCCAGTTACATTTAAAGTGATTACTGATAGGTTTGTACTTATTGCCATTTTGTTCACTGTTTTCAGGTTGTTTTGTAGTTCTTTTTTGTTCCTTTCTTCTTCTTTTGCTTTCTTCCTTTGTGATTTTATGACTATCTTTAGATTTGTTTGGATTCCTTTCTCTCTTTATTTATTTTTTTGTGTGTGTATCTATTATAAGTCTTTGTGTGTGTATCTATTATAGGTTTTTGGATTGTGTTTACCATATATAATTATTTGTAGGTCAATGATCTCTTAAGTTTGAACTCATCTAATAACATTTTTTATACTCCCCCAACGTTTAATGTTTTTGACATAATATTTTACATCTTTTAGTTTTGTATATCCCTTAGTTACTTATTGAGGCTATAGATGATTTTACTACTTTTGTCTTTTAACCTTCTTATTAGCTTTGTAAGTGGTTAATCTACCATCTTTATTGTATGTTTGCCTTTACCATTGGGATTTTTTTTTTTTGTAATTTTCATATTTCTAGTTGTGGTCTTTTCTGCTTAGAGAAGTCCCTTTAACACTTCTCAAAAAGCCTGTTTAGTGGAGTTGAACTCTTTTAGCTTTTACTTGTCTATAAAACTCTTTAACTCTCTTTCACATCTGAATGATAACCTTGCCAGATAGAGTATTCTTGGTTGTAGATTTTTTCCCTTTCATCACTTTGAATATATCATGTTACTTCTGTCTGGCCTGTAAAGTTCCTGCTGAAAAGACAGCTTAGAGTCTTATGGAAGTTCCGTTGTAGGTAATTAGTTGTTTCCTTTTGTTGCTTTTAAGATTCTCTTTTCATCTTTAATTTTTGACCTTTTAATTACAGTGTGTCTTGGCATGGACCTCTTTTGTTTCATCTTGTTTGGGACTCCCTGCACTTCCTGGACCTGGATATCTGTTTCTTTTAGGGAACTTTTCAGCTTTTATTTCTTCAAATAAGTTCTCTAATACTTTCTCTCTCTTTTCTCCTTTTGGGACCCTATATTGAGAATGTTAGTATGCTTTATGTTGTCCCAGATGTCCCTTAAGCTATCTTTATTTTTTTTAATTCTTTTTTTCTCTATTCAGCTTGGGTGATTTCTGCTACTCTGTCTTCCAGTTTACTCATATGTTCTTCTGTATCATCTAATCTACAGTTAATTCCTTCTGGAGTATTTCATATTTCATTTATTGTGTTTTTCAGCTCTGTTTGATTCTTCTTTATATTTTCTAACTCTGTTAATCTTCTTACTGTGTTCATTCATCTCCTAAGCTTGTTGAGCATCTTTATACATCTTGATTTGACTCTTTATTGGGTAGATTACTTTTCTCCATTTTGCTTAGTTTTTTGGAACATATTCATATGTCTGCTTATTTTGCTTAATCCTCTGTGTTTAATTCTAGGTATTAGGAAGATTGGTTATGTTTTCTGATCTTGGAGAAGTGGCCTTATGTAGGAGACTTTCTATGGGGCTCTGCATAACTCCTCTCAGGTCACCAGAGCTATTTGTTCTAGATTGCTCCCTATGTGAGCTGTGTGAGTCCTTCTATTGTGGTGGGACTAACTACTGTGGGCAGATTGGTAAGTGGGGCTGGCCCTCAGTGCAGTTGGCTGCCAGTACCTGCCTTGTGTGATGGCTGCCAGGGGTCCCAGGGTGGCTGATTATAAGGCTGGGGTAGGTGGAGGCCCAAGCCTAGTGCCAGCCCATTGGTAGGCAGGTAAACCCCCAGAACTAATAAGCTAGAGGGAGGGCTCTGAAGTGGTACTTGCCAGCACCAGTGTCCCTGTGGTAAAATGAGCTCTGAAAAATGTGTGCTGCCAGCATTTGTGTCCCCAGGGGGAGTCCCAGTTGCTCCTGCCTCTCCAGGAGGCTATCTAAGACCAGCAAGTGCATCTGCCCTAGGCTCCTCTCCAATTATTGCCTTTGCATTGCGTCTGAGTGTGTGAGATTTTGTGCATGCCCTTTAAGAGCAAAGTCTCTGTTTCCTACAGCTCTTCAGCTCTCTCATACATATTCTTTATATCTTTAGCTGTGGAAAATCTTTTCTGCTAGTCTTCCAGTTGTTCTCATAGATGCTCTGTAAATGGTTGTAATTTTGGTGTGCCCACGGTAGGAGGTGAACTCAGAGTTTTTCTACTTTGTCATATTAACACCTCTGAGACTATCTCTATAGCTGCCATCATTAGATAATAAAATATGAGGCATCACTTTTTATCCAGATATAGGTCTTATCTATAAGTTCATCTATCTTATATTTCTTTTGAATCCCCTACCTCAGTTAGGGTGAAATATGTATAGTGGTAGAAATAGAAAAATACTAATTGTACTTGGTTTCAGGAGGACAGTTGGAGAGGGAAGGAGAGGGAGAGAGAGAGACAGAGACAGACAGAGAGACAGAGAGAGAGAGAGGAGTTAATGTAATATATGTTATTTGAACTAAAAGTGTTTATCATAAGAAAAATAGTAATTAAGGTGAAACTTGGATGTTACTGAAAAAGTTAGTGAACCTCAGAAAAACATTTTTAATAACAGATAGTCATTCCTAAAATAATAGAAGAAATAAATATGAAAATAATTCAGGGGATGAAGTTTTTAAAAATTTTAATCTAGAGTCTTCCCTGGTGGCACAGTGGTTGAGAGTCTGCCTGTCAATGTGGGGGGCGCGGGTTCGGGCCCTGGTCCGGGAGGATCCCACGTGCCGTGGAGCGGCTGGGCCCATGCGCCACAGGTACTGAGCCTGGGCTCTGGAGCCTGTGCGCCACAACTACTGAGCCTGCGTGCCACGGCTGCTGAGGCCCGCGTGCCTGGAGCCCGTGCTCCGCGATGGGGGGGGCTGCCGTGCTGAGGGGCCTGCGCGGCACGGCAGGGGGTGACCCCCGCTCGCCGCAACCGGAGAAAAGCCCGCACGCAGCAATGAAGATCCAACTCAGCCAAAAGTAGACAAATTAATTAATTTTTTTTTAAAAATTTTAATCTAATTTTTCAATTTGAGATTCTACCCATACCTACCATGAAATATTTTTAAAAAATTATCATAATTGTACTTCTTCTAATTCCACTCCCCTTTCTCCTCCAGATTCTGGTGAATTATGTCATGTTTTAGGTCAAGTTTTATAACATTAATCTTCTACTCTTTAACTAATTTTCCACCCCACTTTTTTTGTTGCTATTGTTATGCCTCAAATTCATAGGCTGTAAATTGGCTTTAGAATAATACAAACCTCATACAGAAATTCATGAGGGTAAAATGAATTATCCCAAGTAAATCACTTAACAACAGTGCCTGGCACTGTTAACCATTTTACTTTCTCTGTTATAGATGACCAATATTGTATATGAGGTGTGGCCAAGTGTTACAGTGGAATCATTATCAGAACAATCTATCAAATTTTATACTTCTTGGACTTAAATCACTTTCTCTCCAAGTTAGCACTCACTCTTTCTTTACAAAGTATGTTTGAACCCACTAGGATCCTTTAGAAAGTCGGTTAAGGGTCTAGGCCATAGTGGATGACCAGTATTTCTTTGTTTACTTGAGCCAGTGTTGATGACCCCCTACCTTGTTGGATGTGTATCTATATACTACATCTATTCCATATTTTATAATTTTCTTGAGCATATCAAAAACCATGGCTGGGTACCTCTTTTTTATAAAGATGAGAGGTTCTGATTCATGTTTTCATTCATTCAACAAACTCTTATTAAGCATATACTATGTTAAAAAACAAACAAAATGACAAACAAACAAAAACTTTAAAAAAATATAGGAACTGTAATGAAGAGTAAGATTTTGCCCCCTCCTTCAAGGATCTTAAAAAAGAATGGAGAAGATAGCCTTGTAGATAACTCACTGGAATGCAAGGTTGAATGGAGTACTGTAGCTCTCTCAGGAAGATAAAAGCTATAAAAGTTGAAAACAGAAGGAGCAGTCTGGGAGAAGATTGAACCAAGAACTGGGGAGACCTTTGGGAGTAAAATCATATGTAGGTGACAGGGAATCATCAGCCATGTCTGAAAGAACGTCCAGATAATGTGCAATAACTGATTTTCTATGGTTAAATTTAATGAAGTCTCTAGAGATACAGGATGTATCAAGTAAGCAGTGCATAGAGATTGGTTGACAAGGAGAAGGTCATTATATGGAGGTCTAAGCAGGCAAAGTATCTGCTTACATCAAGGAGATGTAGTGGTACTTTTTTAAAAGAGCTATCCACAGATTGGTTTCAGGTCTCTGTGTCATGAGAAAAACATGAAAATGAAGCATGGGTCCCAAGACAGGGACCCAAGAAGATGGCTTGATTGTAGGCACAAAACAGAAAATCAATTGTTAAACCTGAAGCAGCAAACTTTACCTGGAATTTAATTCCAGGAATTTATAGAGTATCTTAAATTCTCATGAAGCCTCCCAAATATGCAGCATTACTAAGCCTGCAGCTTGGGATCCAGTCAGTCTCAGCCAGAAGGAGAAGGAGTGCTGGAGAGCAGGGCCTGACAGTGTCATTATAATGAGTATCTTGTTTCCAGTTCCTTATTAGCTCCTATATTCACTATCTGGCAGGTAGGTTGTACTTTTGGATTAAGTTTTTCTTTTGAATTTTATCTGAATTTTCTTTGCTCAGGTTTCCAAATTGCTCTGGGTGACATCTGCCTGTCACCAGTAAAACCAAAAGGATAGCAGGGTAGATTGCCTTGCACAGGGCAGACAGGTAATTGCAGCTTTAATTTTGTTTTGTTTTTGGAAGGATCCAGGTGTCCAACCTCTTTATCTCACAAAAGAACTTTAATAAATGTGGGAGTGTTGGCAGACAAGATGGACCAGTAGGCAGCCCGCCCATCAGATGTGTTAGCATTCTGCTATTGAAATAGTACTTCCAATGGAAGCATCACACATCAGGAATTCTCTGCTGGTCCAAGCACCCCAGCAGCTTCCAAACTAGGAGCACAATTAGAGACATGGAGACTTCTAAGAGCCAAGAGATACATTTCACCCTGGAAATTCGTATCTCAACAGAGAGTGTTCGTGCCATGTGAACATAAATCATTCCCCAGAAAAGGCTTTCTTGTTGTGAAACCAAATTCTCTGGAGCTGGAATCTGTTGGCTAGTTGGTAGGTATGTCTCTAATTTTGAAGAATTGATCACTTTAGAAATTGTGCTCATATAGAATATAAGTGGGATTTTCTAGAATCTTCCCTTTCAAAACCTACCTGCTTTGCTGCACATATGCACAGAATGGAGTTAGATGTGGGAAAAGCAGGACTTAATCAAAAGTTCAGTAGACCGAGGCTTGGGTCCAGGCTGAACAGCAGCCTCAAGAGACTGTCTGGGGACAGTCTACCAGCACCTGGAAGTACTAGTGGGTTCAAGAAAATTGACGAAGTGAGAACCAGGGCACCTGGCAAGAGGTGAAGTCTAAAGTCTCAGACGATAGACAGAGCCTGGAATAAGGAGATGTGGTAGGTTACTTTCCACAGGACTGGATGGAGTATGTGGTTGAAATTATGTTTCTGAGAAACCCTGGGAGTTGGTAAAATACGAGAGACACCAAGCAGCTCAGGGACCCAGGTAGGGGTGCTTGAGAAAATTCTATTTGCTACAACTGTGAAATAAGATGAGAGGGGTTAGATCAGAAAGGAATAAAGCCCAGTGACCAGAATTGATTGCAGTTAGGAACCCAAGGATCTCAATATAAGAGTTCTTACATCCTTAGGTCTGAGAGCAATGTTATTTCAGGTGGTCTTCTGAGTAATCAGGTATGTGGCAGATACTATTTTTTTAACAGGCAAGACGGAACTGCTAAAAAAGACCTCTTGAACTTGGAGTATGCAGCTAGATCCAATCATGGATTCTTGCCAAACAACCTTGATTCTTGGATTGTAGTAAGTGTGTCTATTTCCAAGGCATTGGAAACAAATTGGTTTAGACCTACTATCTTGATAAGTTGCAAGGTCATGGGGTAAGTAGCCTCTGGGAGACTTACCTTAGTGAAGAACTATCTTGGATTAGGAAGACTTGTCTCTTCTCCTGGCCTCCTGTCTTCTAGAATAAACAAGCAAAAGTTCATTTAATAGAGTGGTATGGTTGACTGTAAGCCTTGTCTAGAAGGGATAGCTGAATCTAACCCTGAACAAGTCAGAGGATTGGCTGAAACTAGACACAACTGGAGAAGGAGAAGTTTCTAGAGCTTGGGATTCAATAAGGGCATCTTAGTGTAGTCCCAGTGAGAACAAAAGAATAGGAATCCAAGGGTGAAGAGGACCGATTGGAGCAGAGCAAGTATTGACTGGTTTGGAGGAGACCGTCAGGCTTCAGAGGGGAGTGGCACTGGATTTCAACCCTCAGGGGAAACTGAAGGAAACCCGGGGAAACTGAAGGAAACCCAGGGAAACTGAGAACAAAGCAAGGCTAAGTCTCCGTTTTCTAAGGAAGCTGATCTCAGAAGGCTTCCTGATTCTAGCAATATCAACCTGCTGGGTGTCCAGCACACAGTATTGCATTTGTTGGGTATCTGTTATATTAGTGCATATGTTTGTCAAACGTTTATCTGTTCAGCCAGGGAGGATATAGACTTCTTTGATAGCAAGGACAGGGAACAGATAGGATTTTGTAAAATTTTTTTTGGAACTAGATTACAGCTGGGATTCTTCTTCTTCTTTTTTTTAACATCTTTATTGGAGTATAATTACTTTACAATGGTGTGTTAGTTTCTGCTTTATAACAAAGTGAATCAGCTATACATATATATATATATATCCCCATATCTCCTTCCTCTTGCATCTCCCTCCCACCCTCCTTATCCAACCAATCTAGGTGGTCACAAAGCAACGAGCTGATCTCCCTGTGCTATGTGGCTGCTTCCCACTAGCTATCTATTTTACATTAGGGAGTGTACATATGTCCATGCCACTCTCTCACTTAGTCCCAGCTTACCCGTCCACCTCCCTGTGTCCTCAAGTCCATTCTCTACGTCTGTGTCTTATTCCCGTCCTGCTCCTAGGTTCTTCAGAACCTTTTTTTTTTTTTTTAAGATTCCATATATATGTGTTAGCATACGGCATTTGTTTTTCTCTTTCTGACTTACTTCACTCTGTATGAAGGACCTTAAGTCCATCCACCTCACTACAAACAACTCAATTTCATTTCTTTTCATGGCTGAGTAATATTCCATTGTATATATGTGCCACATCTTCTTTATCCATTCATCTGTCGATGGACACATAGGTTGCTTCCATGTCCCAGCTATTTTAAATAGAGCTGCAATAAACATTGTGGTATATGATTCTTTTTGAATTATGGTTTTCTCACGGTATGTGCCCAGTAGTGGGATTGCTGGGTCGTATGGTAGTTCTATTTTTAGTTTTTTAAGGAACCTCCATACTGTTGTCCATACTGGCTGTATCAATTTACATTCCCACCAACAGTGCAAGAGGGTTCCCTTTTCTCCACACCCTCTCCAGCATTAATTCTTTGTAGATTTTTTGATGACGGTCATTTTGACTGGTGTGAAGTAATATCTCATTGTAGTTTTGATTTGCATTTCTCTAATGATTAGTGATGTTGAACATCCTTTCATGTGTTTGTTGGCAATCTGTATATATTCTTTGGAGAAATGTCTATTTGGGTCTTCTGCCTATTTTTGGATTGGGTTGTTTGTTTTTTTGCTATTGTGCTGCATGAGCTGCTTGTAAATTTTGGAGATTAATCCTTTGTCAGTTGCTTCATTTTCAAATATTTTCTCCCATTCTGAGGGTTGTCTTTTCGTCTTGTTTATGGTTTCCATTGCTGTGCAAAAGCTTTTAAGTCTCATTAGGTCTCTTTTCTTTATTTTTTGTTTTTATTTCCATTACTCTAGGATGTGGGTCAAAAAGGGTATTGCTGTGATGTATGTCATAGAGTGTTCTGCCTATGTTTTCCTCTAAGAGTTTGATAGTGTCTGGCCTTACATTTTGGTCTTTAATCCATTTTGAGTTTTCTTTTGTGTATGGTGTTAGACTGTTCTAATTTCATTCTTTTACATGTAGCAGTCCAGTTTTCCCAGCACCACTTATTGAAGAGGTTGTCTTTTCTCCATTGCATATTCTTGCTTCCTTTATCAAATATAAGGTGATGATAAGTATGTGGGTTTACCTCTGGGCTTTCTATCCTGTTCCATTGATCTATATTTCTGTTTTTGTGCCAGTACCATACTGTCTTGATTACTGTAGCTTTGTAGTATAGTCTGAGGTACGGGAACCTGATTCCTCCAGCTCCGTTTTTCTTTCTCAAGTTTGCTTTGGTTATTTGAGGTCTTTTGTGTTTCCATACAAATTGTGAAATTTTTTGTTCTAGCTCTGTGAAAAATGCCATTGGTAGTTTGATAGGGATTGCATTAACTCTGTAGATTGCTTTGAGTAGTAGAGTCATTTTCACAATGTTGATTCTTCCAATCCAACAACATGGTATATCTCTCCATCTGTTTGTATCATCTTTAATCAGTGCCTTATAGTTTTCTGCATACAGGTCTTAGGTCTCCTCAGGTAATTTTATTCCTAGGTACTTTATTCTTTTTGTTGCAACAGTAAATGGGAGTGTTTCTTTAATTTCTCTTTCAGATTTTTCATGATTAGTATATAGGAATGCAAGAGATTTCTGTGCATTAATTCTGTATCCTGCTACTCTACCAAATTCACTGATTAGCTCTAGTAGTTTTCTGGTAGCATCTTCAGATTTCTCTGTGTATATTATCTTGTCATCTGCAAACAGTGACAGCTTTACTTTTTCTTTTCCAATTTGGGTTCTTTAATTTATTTTTCTTCTCTGATTGCTGTGGCTAAAAATTCCAAAACTATGTTGGATAATAGTGGTGAGAGTCGACAACCTTATCTTGTGCCTGATCTTAGAGGAAATGGTTTCAGTTTTTCACCATTGAGAATGAAGTTGGTTGTGGGTTTGTCATATATGGCCTTTATTATGTTGAGGTAAGTTCCCTCTATGCCTACTTTCTGGAGGATTTTTATCATAAATCAGTGTTGAATTTTGTCAAAAGCTTTTTCTGCATCTGTTGAGATGATCACATGGTTTTTCTCCTTCAATTTGTTAATATGGTTTATCACATTGAATGATTTTTCTATATTGAAGAATCCTTGCATTCCTGGGATAAACTGCACTTGATCATGGTGTATGATCCTTTTAATGTGCTGCTGGATTCTGTTTCCTAGTATTTTGTTGAGGATTTTTACATCTATGTTCATCAGTGATATTGGCCTGTAGTTTCTTTTCTGTGTGACATCTTTGTCTGGTTTTGGTATCAGGGTGACGGTGACCTTGTAGAATGATTTTGGGAGTGTTCCTCCCTCTGCTGTATTTTGGAAGAGTTTGAGAAGGATAGGTATTATCTGTTCTCTAAATGTTTGATAGAATTCAGCTGTGAAGCCATCTGGTCCTGGGCTTTTGTTTGTTTGAAGATTTTTAATCACAGTCTCAAGTTCAGTGCTTGTGATTGGTCTGTTTATATATTCTCTTTCTTCCTGGTTCAGTCTCGGAGGGTTGTGGTTTTCTAAGAATTTGTCCATTTCTTCCAGGTTGTCCATTTTATTGACATATAGTTGCTTGTAGTAATCTCTCATCACCCTTTGTATTTCTGCAGTGTCAGTTGTTACTTCTCCTTTTCATTTCTAATTCTATTGATTTGAGTCTTCTCCCTTTTTTTCTTGATGAGTCTGGTTAATGGTTTATCAATTTTGTTTATCTTCTCAAAGAACCAGCTTTTAGTTTTATTGATCTTTGCTATTGTTTCCTTCATTTCTTTTTCATTTATTTCTGATCTGATCTTTATGACATTTTTCCTTCTGCTAACTTTAGGGTGTTTTGGTTCTTGTTTCTCTAATTGACTTTAGGTGTAAGTTTAGGTTGTTTATTTGAGAGTTTTCTTGTTTCTTATGGTAGGATTGTATTGCTATAAACTTCCCTATTAGAACTGCTTTTGCTTCATCCCATAGGTTTTGGGTCATCGTGTTCTCATTGTCATTTTTTTCTCGGTATTTTTTTTATTTCCTCTTTGATTTCTTCAGTGATCTCTTGGATATTTCATAGTATATTGTTTAGGTTCCATGTGTTTGTATTTTTCATAGATTTTTTCCTTTAATTGATATCTAGTGTCATAACATAGTGGTCAGACAAGATATTTGACAGGATTTCAGTTTTTTAAAATTTACCAGGACTTGATTTGTGACCCAAGATATGATCTATGCTGGAGAATGTTCCATGAGCACTTGAGAAGAAAGTGTAATGTGCTGTTTTTGGATGGAATGTCCTATAAATATCAATTAAGTCTATCTTTTTTAGTGTATCATTTAAAGCTTGTGTTTCCTTATTTATTTTCATTTTGGATGATGTGTCCATTGGTGAAAGTGGGGTGTTAAAGTCCCCTACTATGATTGTGTTACTGTCAATTTCCCCTTTTATGGTTGTTAGCATTTACGTTATATATTGAGGTGCTCCTATGTTGGGTGCATAAATATTTACAATTGTTATAACTTCTTCTCGTATGGATCCCTTGATCATTACGTAGTGTCCTTCTTTGTCTCTTGTAATAGTCTTTATTTTAAAGTCTATTTTGTCTGATATGGGAATTGCTAATCCAGCTTTCTTTTGATTTCCATTTCCATGGAATATCTTTTTCCATCAGCTCACTTTCAGTCTGTATGTGTCCCTTGGTCTGAAGTGGTCTCTTGTAGACAGCATATATACGATCTTGTTTTTTTATCTATTAAGGCAGTCTATGCCTTTTGGTTGGAGCATTTCATCCCTTTACGTTTAAGGTAGTTATCGATGTATATGTTATTGTTACCATTTTCTTAATTGTTTTGGGTTTGTTATTGTAGGTCTTTTCCTTCTCTTGCATTTCCTGCCTAGAGAAGTTCCTTTAGCATTTGTTGTACAGCTGGTTTGGTGGTGCTGAATTCTCTTAGCTTTTGCTTGTCTGTAAAAGTTTTAATTTCTCCATCGAATCTGAATGAGATGCTTGCTGGGTAGAGTAATCTTGGTTGTAGGTTTTTCTCTTTCATCACTTTAAATATGTCCTGCCACTCCCTTCTGGCTTGCAGAGTTTCTGCTGAAGGATCAGCTAATAACCTTATGAGGATTCCCTTGTATGTTATTTGTTGCTTTTCCCTTGCTGCTTTTAATATTTTTTCTCTGTATTTAATTTTTGATAGTTTGACTAATATGTGTCTTGGCAGGTTTCTCCTTGGATTTATCTTGTATGGGACTCTCTGCACTTCCTGGACTTGATTGACTATTTCCTTACCCATATTAGGGAAGTCTTCAACTATAATCTCTTCAAATGTTTTCTCAGTCCCTTTTTTATCTCTTCTTCTTCTGTGACCCATATAGTTCAAATGTTGGTGCATTTAATGTTGTCCCAGAGGTCTCTGAGACTGTCCTCAATTCTTTCATTCTTTTTTGTTTATTCAGCTCTGCAGTAGTTATTTCAACTATTTTACCTTTCAGGTCACTTATCCGTTTTTCTGCCTTAGTTATTTTGCTATTGATTCCTTCTGGAGAATTTTTAATATCATTTATTGTGTTGTTCATCATTGTTTGTTTGCTGTTTAGTTCTTCTAGGTCCTTTTTAACCGTTTTGTGTTTTCTCCATTCTACTTCCAAGATTTTAGATCATCTTTGCTATCATTACTCTGAATTCTTTCTCAAATAGACTGCCTATTTCCTCTTCATTTGTTTGGCCTGGTGGGTTTTTACCTTGTTCCTTCATCTGCTCTGTGTTTCTCTGTCTTCTCATTTTGCTTAACTTACTGTGTTTTGGGTCTCCTTTTCATAGCCTGCACGTTTGTAGTTCCCATTGTTTTTGGTGTCTGCCCTCAATGGGTAATGTTGATTCAGTGGGTTGTGTAGGGTTCCTGGTGGAGGGCACTGGTACCTGTTTTCTGGAGGATGAAGCTGGATGTTTTCTTTCTGGTGGGCAGTGCCATGTCCAGTGTTGTGTTTTGGGGTGTACTTGACCTTATTATGATTTTAGGCGCCTCTCTACTAATGGGTGGGATTGTGTTCCTGTCTTGCTAGTTGTTTGGCATAGGATGTCCAGCACTGTAGCTTGTTGATTGTTGTTTGGTGCTGGGTCTTAGTGTTGAGATGGAGATCTCTGGGAGAGTTTTCACCCTTTGATATTATGTGGAGCTGGGAAGTCTCTGGTGGACCAATGTCCTGAACTCAGATCTCCAACCTCAGAGGCACAGCCCTGACAGCGAGCTGGAGCACCAAGACTCTGTCAGCCACATGGCTCAGAATAAAAGGGGGGATAATGGAAAGAAGAAAGAAAGAAAGAAAGAAAGAAAGAAAGAAAGAAAGAAAGAAAGAAGAATAAAATAAAATATTTATTAAAATAAAAAATTTAAAAAATTATTAAAAATAAAAAATTTAAAAGTAATAAAAAAAGGAAAAAAAAAGGAAGAAAGAACGAGGAGAGCAACTAAACCAAAAAACAAATCCACAAATGATAACAAAGCTATACTATTAAAAAAAAAAAAAAAAGGACAGAAAGAAACCTAGGACAAATCGTAAAAGCAAAGCTATACAGACAAAATCACACAAAGAAGCATACACATACACACTCCCAAAAAGAGAAAAAGGAAAAAAAAAAAAATCTTTTGGGAAGTCTGAGGTCTTCTGTCAGCGTTTAGTATGTCTTCTGTAGGAGTTGTTCCACATGTAGATGTATTTCTGATGTATTTGTGAGGAGGAACCTGATCTCCATGTCTTACTCCTCCGCCATCTTGAAGGTCTCCAAAATTCCAGTGTTGAATGTTGTGATTCAGGAGTTTTAGACTCCTGCCCTAGAGAAGTGATTTACATTAACTTAAGGGTCCATAATATGGGACATTTAAATTTTAGAAAAAGCAGTTTAAAACTACCCTTAAAAGATAACATCAGAAAATGTCACAGCTGGGTTTCTGTTGTATTCTTCTGGGAAGTACCAGAGTTCTGAGGCGTTTCACTCCACTTCATTCAATTTGATTCCACTCCATGTCATTTTATTTTAATTTATTTAGTTTCTATTCAGGGCTACAACTGTGCTAGTGGAGGGGTCCAAAGATGAATAGACAAACTATTGACTCAGAAGAAGTTTCACAAAATATGTTTCATGGGGGGATTAATCTTGTGAACAGCCCCTCCAAAAGTAAAGAGTTCCATTTTATTTTCTTCGTGGAAAGTCATGTTATCATCTGAAAATGTATTGAAAGTTTGCAAGAAATAAATTGGTTTAACATTGTTTAACCTGAGATCCCCTAAGATATTTGGCCACAAAAGAGTTTTTTGTTCTTTACCTACTTATTAATAGCTCATTGAATTATTTTAGGGGAACCATAAGATTGCCACACATGGTGATCTAGGGCTGATCCCCAAATTTAAGAGTTCAGGTAGACCAGAAAGGGAAATCTGGTTCCTCTGGAGCTTTATGAATATTAAAATGCTTGAAGTAGATCTTGATCCTATAAGTGAGTTTTGGCTTCAGGACTTACTGAAGCAATGTCATTTAAGGTCTGGGTAAGAAAGCCTTGGAGGGAGAAGATGATATTTTTTGCTGTTGCTCAGCTTTAAATTTCAAGGGCTACCAGTTAGCTAGTGTAATTTTTCTCAACTTTTTTATTTTTTTAATAAAAGAATATATGTCAGAAGACATTCACATGTGAACTCGTGTCTGTGGTTATACTCCAAGGTTTACATGAATCCCACCAAGGAACCAAGGAACCTGGCTCCTGTGCTCTGACAAAATCCTCTGTCACTGAATATTTAAAGACCCTGGAATACAAGTTTGGCTTTTATCTTGCTGTGTCTGGATTGGGAACATAGAGGTTAGTGGCTTTATAAAGGCTTTGCTGATGCCCCCCGTAGAAATCTAGTTATTTTGGGGCCCACTGTGTTTTCAAAGTCAACACTAAGAGGCTTCTTCTGAGCATGACTGGGCTTAATATTCCAGATAATTGTGCAGAAAGGTGACAGAGGAAATCAAGGCAGTGGTTGGTATGCAGGTGGCTTGATGGGAGGTCAGCAGGTAGAGCCAGTGGCAGAGGGAGGCATGGGTCAGAATGAGAGCAGAGCAGCGAAGCTTGTCCCAGCAGCAGGGGCCGGTGGAAAGCCTGCCCTCACCAGAAAGACCTAGGTCAGGTGATGAGGGGCACGCTGTGAGGACTGAATTTCAAGCTTGGAATTCCAGTTCTGGGAAGGGATTGGACAGAAAGCTAAGGCTGGGCTCCTGACCCCAGCACTACTGTAAGTAAAACAGTGGCAGGTGCTTGTAGAATAAGTAAAAGCCAAGTAACAGACTAAAGATACTTATCGTAGGACTAAGATTTCTCATTCTCAAAAAGCCCACAACCACGATTTGGCTTGGGCACCAGCAGAGGGGCTCAACTTGAAGATGGGTTGTGTGACACAGCTGAGAAATTGCAGTCATCAATTTACACGAAATTAAATCCTAGTGCTCACCTATTTAATTGATTAATGTTAGAAATCAATATAAAAACACAATTAGAATAAAATAAATGTGTTCAACTGGTATTTTGGATTCTATTGATATTGTCCCATAAATATTCCAGTATTCCCAAGAATAACTTAACAGAAACACCAGCAAATGTCAAATAGTATCAGTTTGGTAGTGTGATGTGATATTGTTGCAGTGTTTTTCATGTTTCTAAGTGTACTACAGCATTATGGCTATTATTCTCTTTCTATTTCACTGAGTTTTTCAAAATTTCAATTATTTTCTAATTACAGAAAAATATTCAAAACTTCCTATGCAATCTTTTTTTTTTCCCATAAACAAAATCACTCAGATTATCCTTCTTATTCTTCTGTTTCTTTCTTCCTTCTTTACCGTTTTTTTCTTAAATGTTTGTTCTTCTGGAAAGGGCCTCTAAAATGTTTTATTTAAGCTATTCGGCATTTCTGCACCTCAGGATCCTTGTACCCCCAGTAATGATTTCTTTCTTTTTAATTTTTTTTCCTATTTTTTAAACAAGGTTGTGTAAGATTTCCCCTCCTTTGCCATGCAGTAAGGTGGTATTAAATCCATTCTACAGATAAAGAATCTACGAGATAGAGACAAAGATTTATCTAAAGACATGTGAGTGGTTTCTATGAGAATCGAAATTGCAGTACAGTTAACTGGTCTTTTTTTCATAGTTCTCTGCAGTGCATGGAGGTTGTGATGCGTGAAGAATTTTCCATGAAGAGTTTTCAAAATCTTAAAATCACAGGGTCAGCCTGACACCCAGAGATTCTCTGTTGTTGAGCCCTGAGAAAAATTTGGGCAACTGGGATTTTCTCATGTGCACTCAGGTTTGAGAACCCCCTCCTCAAAGCATATCCCATTGACTGAGCTTCATTTATCACAACTGGGCAGCACATTGTCAAATTCACCTTCTTAAGAGCACAGCACCAGCTTGGCCACACAGATAAGAATGATCCCGGAAGATCAAGTTTAAAATCGGTCTTGTGAGAAGCAGATGTTAACTGTCACCTGCCAAGGAAACAGGAGGACCCTGACACTCTTTGATATATTTGGAGGTGACAAAAAAATGACACTTTAAGTTGGTAGCTCTTCTAGGAAATATGTCTGAATACCAGCATGAGATAGAGGTCCTTGGATTGTTTCAGATTGAGATTATAGTACCCACTGTCTGTCACTCCTTATGTTTAATGAACTTGTTACAAAGTGTAGAAAACATATCAACACTCTCTGGACTCCAGCTATATTATTTCATTCCACAATTTGGAAATAATTAGGTAGCTCAAAGTCTGGTTAACACTTGCAGTTTCTTGAATGGTGTGTATATACCATGTATAATATTTTGTGAGTATTTTGTTCATTTCTTGAGAAAGATGGTATCATGTTTCCATCTGTCATGTGGGTATTTTCCTTGTGCTGGGGATGTGGTTCTTTTATTTAATTCTCACTACAGTAGGGAAGCAAATGTTCTTTCATGGGTTACCATCACCTATTTCTTTTTTTTTTTTTTTTTTTTGTCATAGCTATGTATTTAAAAAAAATAATTTTTAAAAATTTCCCAGTTTTATTGAGATATAATTTACATATAACATTATATAAGTTTAAAGTGTACAACATAATGATTTGATGTATGTATACATTGCAAAATGTCTACCACAGTAAGATTAGTTAACAACCATCACCTCACATTTACATAGCTACAGTTTTCTTTTCCTTGTGATGAGAAGTTTTAAGATCTACTCTCTTAGCAACTTTCATATATACAATATAGTATTGTTAACCATCGTCACCACATTGTACTTATACCCCCAGAACTTAGAGGCAAGGAGCACACTAGGAACCTAATCTCTTTCACACAAAAGATGAGGTGGTTGTAAGGGAATCAAGAAACAATTCTCTCAGGAAAGAGGAGGAGACCTTCAGGATTTTGCTGTCCTGGCCTGAGGAGGACCGCAGTTAATGTGTGATGATGTTGTGTTTGGGCCAAAGAGAGCACACAGAGGTTAAGTGTCTCTCTCAGTTCACAGTTCCCGAAAGCAGAGTCTGAGACAAGAATTTGGGTCGGAATGTTTACTTGGGAGGTGATGCCAGGAAGAACGGTGTGGGAGCGGGGTGTAAGAGGAAAACCAATAAAGGGCATATTCACGAGTGGGTTATTAGGCTGAACAACAGGGTTCACTCCCACTGAGGACCCTCTGGATTGCTCAACCAAGGGGCAAAGAAGTTGAGTTCCTTACCGCCCAAATCTCATCCCTTATTCACCCTCAGACAGAGAGATGCCCTTATAAGAACTGTGGGAGTAGGGACTTCCCTGGCAGACCAGTGGTTAAGACTCCACGCTTCCACTGTAGGGGGTGTGGGTTTGATCCCTGGTGAGGGAACTAAGATCCCGCATGCCATGCGGTGCGGCCAAAAGAAAAAAAAAGTCTCAAGATTAAAGTAATACATTAAAAAAAAAAAAAAGAACTGTGGGAGCTTCAGGTGCCTTCCAGGGTGGGCTGAAGGCATCTGCTAAGGATGTCATTGCAGAGTCCTCAGGGCATAGACTCTAAACCCAGATGTGCCTGTGATATGCCAGGCAGACTGCTTAGCTACTTTGCTCATTGCAGAGTTGAGGATGGTGGGTTACCCAACCTGCCCAAATATTTGTACATTGCTGATGTCTGTCATTATCAACAGATGATTGTGACATTGGAAAATTTTTTTGTATGTTAATTTTAAAAAAACCCTTAAGCTTATTTAATACTTTAAAGTTAGTGTGCATGTTGGGAGGCTATAGTGTGTGTGTTGTGTGTGTGTGCTCGCATACTTGAGAGGATGCATAAGTCTTAGTTACTGAAGGAGGATCAGTTGTACGTGTCAGTGCATATGTGATATAAAACACCATGCTTATTGTGAGCATGTGAACTTAAGAAGAAATGACAAAACATCTTGATTAGAAAATTTCCCTTCTACCCAATGTGATATGTGTAATATGAAATGTTTTTTTGAAATGGATCTGAGGTCAGTAACTGCTGGATGGAAACCATGCGCTTTTCTTGGGCCTTTTTAAAAACTCTATTTCTTCCTGAGTGGTCTATGTGTTAAAATTAGGAACAGAAAGGTTGACCACACCAAAGACCTCCCTGCATGGTGGGAATCTGAGGCCATTGTAACAGTCAGAACTGACATGGAACATGGTGCTAAAGTCTACTCCTCTTCTCCACGTGACCTTGAAAGAAGAGCAGACACCCCAGAGAACATAATGTTGAATGTAACAGGCCCATTAATCAGGGTGGGCATCTTAGAAAGCCATTTGTGTCAAAATGGGCAGATTTTTTAAAAAAATATGGGTGAAATATCAGAATGAATCAGCCATCAAAGCCATTTTTTCAAATGACCCATAGACAAAAGATGGGCTCATCATTTTCCACTATTTGTCACCAAAGTCTTTCTGGTTTGGCAGGTTGACAGCATAATGATTTTTAAACTGTGTTGGTACATAGGCTGCACATGGTTTTCTTGACACTTGATGCATTTTCTGTGAGCCTGGGGGGACATTAGCCTTGAGGAAATGTATAGTTCTAATAGCCCAGTATTGTCTGAGTATATTAAAATGTGTGTGGCATCATTGTCATTTCAAGATTTTCCATTTCTCTGTCCCTATGTTTCTTTCTATATATATAAAATAAGCATATATACATAAAATATACATTTTAAATATGTATACATACCGATTCAGTCAAGATCCAATCAGGAAAGCAGAAACCATGTCAGTTATTTTAACAGAGAAACTTTAATATATGGAATTTGTTCAATAAATTTAGAAGACTAAAATTTGCCAAAGAAATAGATATTGTAAGCAGCTACTACTTCTTAGGCTGCAGGAACAAAGAGAAGGAGCTGGGGTTATAAGAAGCTTGGAGAAGGGACCCTGGAAAGCAGCATCTGAGGGGAAGCACTGTGACTAGTTCTTAGAGCGTGGGGCAAAAATAAATACAGAAAACCATAGGATTGGAGGTTGGACTCAAAAGCCAGTACCTGGTGAAGAAACAAGGCTAGAGAAACGTTCACTGGAACAGCAAGCCAACAGGAAAAGGGCACTCCCTCTAGTGCCCTTTACTGGCCCAGTTTAGCATTTAGCAAGAGGCAACACAGAAATATGGACTGCAGCGTCCCAGTCCCAGCATCCAATCAGTGTTTAGAAAGTGAGCTTGGAGAGGAAATGACAGAGGCTTAATGACAACCATGTGTCCGTATTGGATTGAACAATGTGAAATTGCTGATGTTCAACTAACATAATTTTTAATCTACAAAAAATGCAATTTCATATGCTTCAAACTAATACGAGCATATACACATTATACTGCATATAATTCAAATATATTTCATGTGTTTATAAATTTTCACACCTTATAAACATATATATATATATACACACACATATAATCAAACAGATATTTAAAGGGGAGGGAGCTATTTATACACTCAATTATGTCAGATGAAGCTGGTGTCATTCTCTGAATGAGGTAGAATGTATATATATAGATATAGGTATTCCCAACCTATCAATAAGGGGCAGTTATCCTGGGCCTCTATGGTATTATGCTGGCATGTTTTTGCATAATGCCTTTTACTGCTGCAGTGTTTTCCCTTCATTGGTACATCATTGATTCATCATCCTGCTGCCTTGATCATGACCTGATGAGTATTCAGGGTCCACAGTGAGCATGTTCCAGAAATGAAGGCCTGATTTAAAGACGCCTCCATATCCAGATTAGGAAAGGAAACCCAGACCTTTGGAGTAGTTCCTTTAAGGATTTGAGGTCCCTTACAATTGCTGCTGCTACAGGGCTGTCATGATGTTTTAGTGTAGAGTTGCTGTCTCTCAGAAAGGCAGCTGTTGGTCTGTGTTTGGTTACCTGAGTGCATTTTGGGCTGGGCTCTCTTAGTCTAAAAGGGGAAAGGGAAGCTTGAGTTTTCTTTATGGGGAGTGATTCAGAGGCTGTTGTAAGTCATCAGTAAAGGCACATGGTGTGCTCATAACAGGCCACGTGAAGGCTCTGTGAACACCTGTCCATGGCCATTGTGCTTCTCCTGAGGGCCATGGTGCAGATTCCTGTCTGGCAGTGAGGACTGGCAAAACCAGACAGAGTGTGGGGTGATGACGCTAAAAGATCTCGGAAGTGTTTGTGTCACTCCCATGTTCAGATCAGCTCAGGGAATTCCACAGACAGCTTCCCAAAGTGGACATTTCCTCTTGCACAACTCACTATCGTTTCTGGGCCCCTAAGCCCCAAGTCTCCCCTTTCCTGTGGCAAACCAGTGCCACAATTCCAAAGTGATTCAACTGGCGTCCCAGCAGTACCTTCTAATTCTGCTTCTTTCACAATAGCAGGGAGTAGAGGAAACTGACAAATGGACTATCTTTGAACCAGAAGTGGCCCAACTGTCAGGCGTAATAGCAGCCGAGTAATGTTTGTGGGATAGCCCGCTCATGACAGATGACTTTATAATTGCCTTCCAGATCCCAAGGATAAGAGTGTATGTTGAAATCAGCATAACCCTCCTAGGCTTTCAAAATCCGACCTCCAGAGGCCCAGATCAGCTGGCAGTGCATACACTTGGCTGTTCAAAGACCACCATCTCTCCTATTTACCCAAATGTGTTCTGGGCATTGTTGTTTACCCCTCACATTGTCCATTGTGCCTTCTAGCAGATCGAATGGACCCTATTAATATGCGGTGCCTCCTTCCAGAGGGCTCGTTATTGCCTTTACTGCTTATAAAATCCTTTTGTTTTTAATCCTCCCGGCACTTTCCTTTTTTTCTTTCCCATCTGTCAGTGGGCTTTTGTGCCCTGTGGGTCAGCATATCAACACCTCACTCTTCCTCTCCTGAAGACAGCTCCTCTTTCTGAAGTCCTTTCACTGGGAAAGGCTGTTGAACAATTTGCACAGGACGAGTAGGAGAGCGGGAGGAAAAACCGAACCATTGTGTTCAGTTCAGTACATTTTAATTGATACCTTGATCGGGCTCGTACTGATATGAGGTTCTTCCCTGGGCCATAATTTCACATTCCTATTTTGATAGCACTCACTGTAGAAGTGGACTTTCTTTGGTTCAAAGCAAAGGTGAATTGTAGAAACCTGTTGTTTGCAGGGAAGATGAAATGTTCTAAATAAGATGATGGTGCCCTCTTAAACTTCTGTTAAGCATGTGGGTATTTGTGGGCTGTTCCTAACCCTGGAGCAATAGGCACTGAAAAAAAAAATAGATTTTCACCTTGTCTTGATAATTCTTAAACCCTTTCTCTATCCCTATGCACTTAAGTTGCTTGCTTGTCCTTGATCAGATGCTTACTGTAGAGGAGCTCTTTAAGGTTTGAATTGACTCCAGACAGCAGGCAGGATGGTGGGTGATTTATGTAAGTTTGTTTCTGATGACAAGTTGAGCATACTTCTGTTTGTGTGCTAGAACATTCTTTAGCTTAGTTTTAGAAAAATAGGACAAGGCTTATGTGTCTTGCAGTTTTCAAACTAAGACTTAGCAGTTCGGCACCAGCGGAATGTGGGAAAGCATTATGGAGACCCAAAGTGCAATCTGTGAGCCTCAGAATTACCTGGGATGTTTCACAGAAATGAAATTTCCAAGGCCTATCCAAGGCTGACTGAGTCACAATATCACAACAAAGCCTTCCAGATCTGCAAGTTTAATAAGCTCTTCCAGCTATTCTAACTCACACCAAAGTTTGCAAATAGCTCTTCTAGAGGCCAAATGGTAATTCTGAGTGGAATCAGCAGAGATCAAACATTTCCTTCTGTCTTGATCAGTAAAATGTATTGTTTTAACTATGCAAGGAAGGATAACCATGCTTATCTATGAGAATAGTTTACCTGGAGGAATATAATGAAAAGATTTTGTTCGGGCAAGCTTTTCTCTCCCAAACAAGTTTGAAAAGACCAGTTGACCATGTTCTCATTTCATGTGTTGTTTACTTTTATCTCCATGCAATTATGTTCATTTAGTATTTTAAATATAACAACAACAAAAAAATGGTGAAAATAATAATTTCCTTTTTTTTATCCAGAGGGCTGTGTCAGTGAAGATATTAAAATTAACTAAACATTAATCAGCAAACTCTTCTTGTTTTAACCCTTGCTCTTAAGCATTTCTCCAAAGCATTAATCTAGAAAACTTTAGGAAGGAACTTATAATGCCTCTAGGTCACCTTTTGGAGAATAAATTCTCATAAAATGCTAGGGCTCAAGTTATAGCTGAAGGAAAGGTCTGTGTAACCTCTTGAGAAAGCTTTTTTTCCATCCCATTTAGATGAAAGTACGCTATGAAAAACAATTTGATAAAGGCTTAATAACTAATAAGTCTGGTAAATTGAATCTTCCCCATATGTAGTTCTGAACCAAAGGTAAACTTTCAGTGTCTAGAGAAAAAGAGGCAGCTGCTTTTATCACAGGTGTATTATTCTGCTACTCTGGCTGTCCTTGTAGCTCTTGCTGGTGAAACAACACAGAAAGTAAAACATGCTCGCAGAACATAGTTATTTCCATACTCGCCCACATAGTATTCCCTTTGTAGCAAGCAATTTGTCTGCACTCAGTTTTTCCCAGTTGGTTCCCTGAATCAGACAGGCTTTCCCCAAACCCCTGGAGCTATTAGTCCTGTTAATCTTTGCCCTTCACGAATGAATCTTTTGTGCTGCTTATTACTGGACTTGGATTGCTGTCTTTCCTCCCTTTCATTCTTTTTTTTAATGAACAATAAGAGCAAACAGCTTGGGATGAAGGGGGGTGGTGCGGAGCGGTGACCTCTGGTTGGTCAATCACGATGACACAGTTTATACATTTGGAGGATTCCGTTGTCAAGGGACACAGGGTAGGATCACCTCCTAAGGAAATAATGTGGTCACATGACAAAGAGTTAAGGATGAGAGAAACCCTGAGGTTTCTGCTGCTGAACAATGACCAAGTTCACTGGTGTTCTCAGGTGCATGGGGGAGAATAGGCCCTCATTGTTAAGGCAGCATCAGCCCTGCCTTTGTTTCTGTTTCCCTTGCTGCAGCATCAACACTATCTTGTCAATCTGGAGACAGGTTGGCATAGGGCATAACTACTGATGGGTATTTAGCCAGTCAGTGTACCAAATGGCTTGTCCTTGTTGATATATGTATGTACCTTTGTCCACTCTTGAACTAGGCATATAAGTAACTGAAACTTTCACTAGGTACATGTTTCATGATGTCCAGTTTAACTCTTTATCAACTAGTTATACCTCTTTTCCTTACTATCAGGCTATGCTGAAATCTAGAGGCTTGACAGATTAAACTTGGTAAGTTATAAACACTGGCATTTAAAATATTCATTTTTCTCTAATTCCAGATGAGATTTTCTTTTTTATCTTTTTAAAAAATTGAGGTATGATATACGTAGTGCATATATTTATAGTCTATAGCTTGATGAATTTTTGTAGTATATACAGCCAATTAACTAGCACTGGCAAAGCCCATGAACAATTCCTGGGAAATAAAAATAGAATCTAGAGGTGTGGGTGGGGAGAGATAAATTGGGAGTTTGGGATTAACATATACACACTACTATATATAAAATTGGTAAAAAACAAGAACCTACTGTATAGCACAGGGAACTATACTCAATATTTTATAATAACCTATAATGGAAAAGAACCTGAAAAAGAAAAAATATGATACAAATGAACTTATATACAAAACAGAAATAGACCCACAGACATAGAAAACAAATTTATGGTTACCAAACGGGAAATGGTGGGGGGAGGGGTAAATTAGGAGTTTAGGATGAACATATACACACTACTAGATATAAAATAGATAACCAACAAGAACTAGATATAAAATAGATAACCAACAAGAACCTACTATACTCAGTATTTTGTAATAACCTATAAGGAAAAAAAATCTGAAAAAGAATATATATATATGCGTGTGTGTGTACATGTATATATGTATGTATGTATAACTGAACCACTTTGCTGTACATCTGAAACTAACACATTGTAAATCAACTATACATCAATAAAAAATAAAATTTAAAAAAAGAAAATAGATATGTAAAAAAAAAGTTTTTTCAGACTCCAAAAAAACAAAACAAAACTGAATATGGGTAATAAAGTCTAACCTTGTCTTTTATTCTTGCCTTTTGTGCTTAGTCTAGTTTCACTTCTCATAGGGTGCTGCATGCAAAGGCCTTGCACTTGGCACTTTAGACTAGAGTTCCTGGTGCAAAATTGCTGTGCAGACAATTCAGTTTGGTGGATCATGTGCAGAGATGCTGCGTCAGGCACTGAGATCTGGAACATGAGCAGCAGTGCCTGCCCCCTGCCTGCTGACCGGACCCCTATAAAGCAGCCCCACACACAGCCTGTTGGGAGAGCATGTGCTCTAGATCCCCAGCTCCTACCTCTCCACTCTCTGATCAAATAATAAGCCTTTCCTTTGCTTCTGAACCCCACTCAGTCTATTTCTATTGGTGCAAGTGACACCAGGCAGGAGGACCCTTGTCGGAGTTCAACTCCAAAAGATTGATAACACAACCACCAAGCAGATTAAGATGTAGAACATTTCTAGCAGTCCAAAAGGCTTCCTTCTGGCCCTTCCCAGGCAATACCTACCCCTGCCTCAAGAAACACTATTCTAACTTCAAGTCCCATAGATAAATTTTGCCTCTTCTCGAACTTTGCACAAATGGAATAATACAGAATTTATTACTCTGGGTCTATTTTTTAAAAATTCATAATCACATCTATGACATTCATCCTTGCTATTGCATTCTTTGTTATGGTTGTGTAATATTTTGTTGAATGAATATACTACCCTACTACAATTTATGGATCCATTCTACTGTTGAAAGACATTGGACCATTTCCAGTTTACAGCTTGAGTTGGCAATTCTTATACAAGTCTTTTGGTGAATATGCACTATCCTTTCTGTTGGATGTACCCAGGAGTTTCAGAAGTGCTGAATTGTAAGGTAGACACATTTGTTCAGCTTTAGGAGATATTGTCTATCAGTTCAGTATTCTTTTAAGAATTTATTATGTAAATTTAATCTAGACATAAGAAATAATCAATTTAAAACATTTAGATTATCCACAGTATCAGATGAGAGGAAAATTCCACTCGATTGATATTTATTCCCAAGCAATCTCAAAAATCATGGTTAGCAAATTAGATGATTACTGAATGCCATGTTTCATAAATAGTTGTCCATCTGATTCAAAGAAAGATAACTATAAAGAAGATAAAAGTTGTGTATGAATCAGAATCAGCTATACATCTTTCTGCTTATCTCCATGCACTTTAAACTGTGGGCAAAGGCGTTATTGCAGTTATTCGTAAGTCCTATTATTATGCACAACCCGAGAAATGCAGATTCCCAGGTCATGCCCCAGGACTGTGTTGTGTCAGTCACCTATTGCTGCATGACGACAAACCAGCTCGGAACTCAATGGCATATGACAATGGCATTTATTCCCACACTCAAAGTTATGCAGGTTTGGCTCAATTGTGCCCCATGTGTGTTTATTCTGAGACCCAGACCAAAGAGGCAGAAGCCACTGGGTGCATATTCTTCTCATGGCAGAGGCTGCAAGTTCCCATAGGGGATTCCTCTGAAGACATATGCTGGAAACTTCTACCCACATTCCACTGGTCAAATAAACCACATGGCCAACATCAATAGTACAGGGAAATATATTTGCCTCTAGTGGGAAGAATTGCCAAGTCACATGGGAAAGGGTCTGGATACAGATAGGGATGAAGAAATAGGAATAATTTTTTACATATGCAAAGCCTTTAACACATTATCACACATAATCCCCAGAAAAACTGTATGGAATTGGCCTTATTATTACTACAATGTACAGATAATGAAACGGGGGCTTAAAAAGGATGGGTGACTTAATCAAAGTAATCTTGTTAGTAAGTGACCAAGATAGATTTCCAAATGTGTTTAAAGTTTAATATAACCCCGACAACACAAAATATTTATGTGATTCCCTAGAAGAGGCTCTGAACAGTATTACAATGCATGTTATTTGAGCTGTGCTCTCAAGATCCCCTTTATCCATCCACTTGTACCTGAAACCTCCATTCCCCAAGATGACTACTACCAATCTTTTTTATCTGGATCCCCATATACATACATGTAAATCAAAACTCCTCTGGCACCTACTTTTCCATCTTGGAAAGAAATTTGGCCAGACCTGGCTTTCTATTCCCTTTACCCCTTTCTCCATTACAGAAATCAGTAAGGTCCAGAAAATCACTGGTATTACAGCACATTTAAAATGACTGAAAATACCTTAAATGAACTATGGCCTTATTATGAGGTGCTAAGCCATTTATTAAGAAGATATATGTTTCATTGTTCCTACTTCTTACCAGGAATAGCTACTCTTCATTTTTCTATACTCTACAGGATAGTGAAGAAAAGTTAGATTCACTCAATTTGCTAAGTGCTGATATCTTGACCCTCACCCTGCTCACTTGAGACCCCCATTTCATCCCATTTCTTCTCCTCTGCTTTTGCCGCCTGTTCTGTCTCTCACTTCTACTACTAGTGATAATCATTTATACAAACTGAAACTATGAATCCTAAATTTCCCCAAATATTAAAACATCTTTTGGGTAGCCATCAAGGTCAAAACCAAGAGAATTCCCTACTATGCCTCGCTTACATATTCGCAATTCCAGAGGACACTAACTCACCCAGTATGTTGTGTTTGTTTGTTCGGTATCTTATGGTGATGCTTAACGTTGTTCAATGATGTAGATTACTTGGGTCTCAGAGTTAAAAGGAATAGCGATTATGGACTAGTTTAGAAACTGCCTGATGATATTTCCTGACACACAGCTTCTTGAGGAGGGCATCTCAGCAGATAATGCTCAGCAGTACCTTGCCCTTTGGATGGATGGGTCAACCTAGAAAGTGGCACTTTAAAGAGTGTTTGAAGGATCACTTGGCCTTTCTCTGCCCTCTGGGAGTTGTTCCTGGATATGGGCAGAGACACCTGACCTTCTCAAGGGCTCATTGTCCTCTTCTACCCTCTGCCTTCCTCTCCCACCATTATTACTTATTTCAGTTTTAGTTGACCTTGATATTTGTCTACTACCTAACATTTGTGGATCATTAAATAATGAGACACCTTGTCCACCAACAATTATTAGAAAATGCAAAACTAATAAAATACTTTAGAACTTAATCAGAGGCCAGAATGGATGGGAGATATAAAAATTACTTTTTTGTAACATTCAAACCTTTATTTATGAATTTTAATTAAAAGCCTTTTAACTAAAATAAAGTGTAATTTAGTAGTAGCTCTTTTACATTAAATTTGTATTAGACACTTTTCTAATTTCATAAATGTAATGCACCTTCAATTAAAACATAGATTTCTCAGTTTGATTTTTCTTATGTTTTAATGTATCTATAGCCACAACCAGAGTTACGCCTGTGTCTATATTTGCATTAGATTACTTTTATTTTAAAATATAAATGCTTGCTCAGTTATTAGTTTTGTAATACAATGTCCTCTTCCTTGAATATTTGATTTTTGTAGGTGAGTTAGTTAGGTCTATGTTGGAGAATTCTTTAGTTGTCAACTGAAAGTAGGGCTAGTCTTGGCTTTTGGAAATGCTTAAATGTTGTTCCAACTTATTGTCCCTAAAGCCTGTATTCACAGGAATGACAAATTTGCATTTGTTTCAAAATGAAGAGAGATAACTTTTCTTACATTAAGCTTACAGAGATGTGACTTTTTTTTTTTATGTTAACCTTGTTACTAAAATTACAAAAGAAGAACTTTGGGAATCTTTGACATTTGCATAACAAGGAAATTTTTTCTTTAAGTTGCCCAAATTCTATACATTTTGGAGTCATTAAGAATGGAAACAACCTTAAAAAACTAAAAGTAGAACTACCATATGACCCAGCAATCCCACTACTTGGCGTATACCCTGAGAAAACCATAATTCAAAAAGGTACATGTATCACAATGTTCATTGCAGCACTATTTACAATAGCCAGGACGTGGAAGCGACCTAAATGTCCATCGACAGATGAATAGATAAAGAAGATGTGGCACATATATACAATGGAATATTACCCAGCCATGAAAAGAAATGAAATTGAGTTATTTTTAATGATGTGAATGGACCTAGAGTCTGTCATACGGAGTGAAGTAAGTCAGAAAGAGGAAAACAAATACTGTCTGCTAATGCACATATATGGAATCTAAAAATAAATGGTACTGATGAACCTAGCAGTGGGGCAGGAATAAAGACACAGACATAGAGAACGGACTTGAGGACACAGTGGGGAAGGGGAAGCTGGGATGTAGTGAGAGAGTAGCATTGACATGTAAACACTACCAAATGTTAAATGGATGGCTAGTGGGAAGCAGCCGCATAGCACAGGGAGATCAGCTTGGTACTTTGTGACCACCTAGAGGGGTGGGATAGGGAGGGTGAGAGGGAGATGCAAGAGGGAGGGGATATGGGGATATATGTATACATATAGCTAATTCACTTTGTTGTACAGAAGAAAGTGGCACAACTTTGTAAAGTAATTATACTCCAATAAAGATATTTAAAAAAATGGAAATAAGCAGGCATTCATTAGAACATCTATAAAATGGTACCCACAATTTTCTTTAGATCATTCTTGATTTGCTATGCCCCAAATATTCATGATAATAAATTATCCACATACATTTCAGTCTCTATTTTAAAAGTTCATACGTATTACTCCTAAGAAATTGAGTATCAATTTTGTTTGTTAAATCTCCCCAAAGCTATCATTTCTGGGAGGAATCACTACTCTAAAAACAGAAGATTCTCTGCTATTGCTTTATAAGAACTCCTTTGACTTCAAAATTCTGAAAATCATGATATTCTCATAGCCCAGGCTTCCTAAATAAATTCTGATCCTCCAAATGAACTAGCCTGTCGGGCTTCAGCTGTGACCAGGTGGGGAGGCAGACCAGGGGTGGGAGAGGGCCAAAAGGAAGATGCTGGCACCATCAGCTCTGTTTCAGCTGCTGACATAAACGTTACTTCTTATCAAGCTTTCTACATTTTCATGATGGTGGCAGGAATCAAGCCATTCCCAGGAGTCTACATATGGGACTTGGGACAATCACATACTCCCCACTGCTCTCTACCTCTTTCTGGATTAGGAAAAGCTTCAGCACAAAAAGAGCTGCCATACTCTGAAGTGAAAACTGAAGGCAGCTCTGAGAGTCCCAGATTCAAACATCATACCCCACCTTTGAGAAGACTTTTCTGGCCCTTTCACTCTCTAGGAATCTTTTGCTCTAGTCTTCTTTAGTTCATTCAACAAAAGATTACTGAAAATTTTTAGCCACCAAAGAAATGCAAGAAAAAATGAAAATGACCAAAATGTCAAAGTCTGACAGCACTATGGTGCCAATGATATGAAGCAACTGGAATGCCTATAAACTCCTGCTCCTTTTTTAAATTGTTTTTCATTTATAGGTGTATATGTATCTACTTTTTAATTCACCTTAATTCAGAATAAAATAATTCCAATATTTTGGTCTTAATTATTTATTTATGTTACATCACTTCTCACCTACTTCCAATTATATTTATGGTTCATTAAGTAAAAACCAAAATGTACTTGCTGTTAAATAATAAAAGTAGAACCCATTAGTGTCTAGTGTATTTCTACTAGGTGAAATCCTCAATCTTTAAGCATAGTGTTCTAGGAACTTGATTTTCAAAGGTAGTAGAAAGTTTTATTTGAGATTTGTGATTGTCTCTCTTTGTCTGGCTAAGCAAATTTGTCAGCTTCATTTTCCTCAAGCTGTTTCCAGGTATACCTTTTTAGAAACTCGAGAGTGATCCCTTAGCTTTTTCTTACCATTTGTCAGGAGGCATGGTCTCTAGGTCTACTGAGGGCTATGGAAGAATACGCAAGGATATGGAAGATCTCTTGGGTCTTTTCAGCAGGGTGACATGGACATATGTGGCCACTGCCTACACCAGTTTGTCACCACAGACCTTGTCAAGATCAAGGTTCTTGAGTATGAAGAAAAAGAAAAAAAAAAAAACAAACCCTGAGGTCATCATTAATGCTATTTGTAAATTTTTCTCATTTTCCTTCCAGGTCTTGATGTTAGGCACGGTACTGTGATTTACTTTTGCCAATGATATGAGCAGAAGTGATTGCATTATTACCTCTTGGGGAAAGCTGTAAGAGTCAGTGTGTAATTCACATGCTCTCTCTTTCCATTTGCCATGGTGATCAGTAATATTCCAAATAGAGGCTCTTTTGTCAGCCTGGTTCCCAGCATGAGGACAGTGCTGAACATAGCCCTCAGTTGACCCATGATGGACATGCAGCATGAACAATAAATTTAAACCTTTGATGTTTTAGGCCACTGGGTGTTCTTTGTTTTTGTTACTGCAGCATAACCTAGCTCATCCTGAACTTTTCAGATGGGTTAAATAATTGGTCTTTGAAAGACCAATTTTATTAACATGCCCCAAAGAATAGGGCTTCATACACCAGAGAGCACAGTCATTCCCAGGAGACAAATGGACCTGGAAAGACACCTGATGATTCAGAATCCTGGGGCAGAGAGGGAAAAACATCCTTCCTTGCCCTGCCATTCTTTGCCAAACTCCTGAGCCCAAGTGAAACATGGTTCAGTGATTCACAGTGTGAGTAAAGTCACAGAGAATCAATAAACCATTTCATTTCATATCAGAAGTCCAACAGTCTTTCCAGTTGTCCATGGCTGAGGGCTTTGAGGGTTTAGTGGAGTTTTCTGGTGAATCATAGTTATTTATTCTAATTTGGACTTGAGACTATTTAGGTGCTTCCCACTGCTTGTGATAACGAATGGCTCTGATTCACTGTACATGGAGTTGTATAAGTAATAGATGCAAGTGCTGTTAATACTTGTGGCCCTGGTCAGTTCCTTATAAGTCTTCTACTCTTATTTGTTATTTTTAACATTAGGAATCTAAATCTAGAAAAGTTAAGTGACCATGTCATAGCTATACAGCAAATAAGTGACAGAGTCTGGCCTGGAATCCAAGCCCCATGTCACAATTACAGGACTCTTAACACACACTAGATGGTGTGTTTGCTTGGAACCAGAACAGAAAGAGAGGTTGTGTCATTCTTTTTATTTTTTCAAATTGAAGTATAG